>NW_024380049.1:0-45965 GCF_016835505.1 Polypterus senegalus
AGAACCCCTATCTGATACAGTATGCTCTCTTATTTTTATTTTGCATATGCTTTATTCTTTTTTTATATTCAGATACTTTAGCACACCAGTCAAACTCAATAAAGAATCCCCATGTACTCACCGGACTCCATCCACCTCCTGGAAATGCCCGCAAGTCGCCTCGTACGGCTAGGAGTGAAGTCAGGACTCCCCACGCAGGAAACGCCCAAGCAGGCCAATCCTACATTTACTGAAGCTGGACCCACCCAGCGGAATCGCTCCACCACGTCCTCTGGACGATCCTGCACGAGGAGTCGTCTGCCGTCTCCTGCACCACATTTAGGTGCCAAAACTGTGGACGAAAATTCAGACTCGACAGCAGGTGCGGTTATAAAGTAGCTTAATTTTCAGAGTCACGGTGAGAAGAGTTTCAGAAAAGCAGACAATCAAATATACATGACAGTTGGGTGGGGTCCAGTTTTATACCCCTAGAATGCGTGATTTAATATTATTATAAAATGTAACAGTCAACACATTTATTATACACAAACCTTGAGCCCCTTTAACGTCCCTTGTAAAACTTGATTTCTTGGCTCCTTTTGTTATGATGTTTCAGATTTAAGCTAAGGGAAAACGTGATAAGGCAGACTCATGTGTGGAATGCTTAGACCTTGAGTCCTTTGCACAAATATTTTTCTGTTTGCTAAAACAAAGCATTCTATTACATGGTTTTGTAAAGCTTACTTCTCAAACATGAATTAGTAGATAAATAGATAGATAGATAGATAGATAGATAGATAAGATAGATAGATAGATAGATAGATAGATAGATAGATAGATAGATAGATACTTTATTAATCCCAAGGGGAAATTCACATAATCCAGCAGCAGTATACTGATACAAAGAAACAATATTAAATTAAATAGTAATAAAATGAAAAAATTAAAATAAAATTAATGTTAGCATTTACTCCCCCGGGTGGAATTGAAGAGTCACATAGTGTGGGGGAGGAACGATCCCCTCAGTCTGTCAGTGGAGCAGGACAGTGACAAAAGTCTGTCACTGAAGCTACTCCTCTGCCTGAAATGACACTGTTAGGTGGATGCAGTGGATTATTCATCATTGACAGGAGTTTGCTTAGTGCCCGCCGCTCTGCCACAGATGTTAAACTGTCCAACTTTACTCCTACAATAGAGCCTGCCTTCTAACAAGTTTGTCCAGGCGTGAGGCGCTTTTCATCTTTATGCTGCCACCCCAGCACACCACCGTGAAGAGGGCACTGCCACAACTGTCTCGGTAGAACATCTCAGCATCTTTCTGCAGATGTTGAAGGATGCCAACCTTCTCAGAAAGTATAGTCTGCTCTGACCTTTCACATAGAAAACATCAGTATTGGCAGTCCAGTCCAATTTGTCATCCAGCTGCACTCCCAGATATTTAAAGGTCTGTACAAAGTACAAGGGAACGAAGAGAACATTCGTCTTCCACACTGCTCACTCTGAATTAATATGCACCTTATGGTCCATGATGTCAAAGCCGCACTGACAAAAAACAGAGACATAGGTATATATATTTGTAATTATTCATTTTATGACCTTTATAGTACATTCCGGAAAACATTGTGGCACAGATGCAGCATTATTCATATTATTCATATTCATTTGTTCATTTGCATGCTTTCTTGAGGTTGTAATCAGTGACTGCATGTTTTTTTTTTTTCGATCTTGCTCAATCTCATCATTTTGGTACATGGTGGTGTTTCTTTTGTACTCCAGGATATGAAGAGGATAGAATAGTACAGGGGGGCCAGTTCCTCGCTATATGCAATAATCAGATTCAAATGTTAACAGTTCCCAAAAACCCCAAAAACAACCCTTCCTACATTTACGACATGTGTACCTGTTGAAATGCACTCACTTTCTCTATGCTGTGGTTCCTATTGTGGTTCTTGCTTACATTTCAATAAAAACTGAAAAATCGGATTGTTTATATATGTTGTGAAAAGATTGGACAGACACAGGAAGAGGTTTGGGGCAGCTGTCTGAAAATTTGAATTAGCTGCCAAAATTAAAAGTTGGTTCCATAGAACAGGTCTCAACAGACTTCCGCCAACAATAACAACAACAACATTTATTTATATAGCACATTTTCATACAAACAGTAGCTCAAAGTGCTTTACATAATAAAGAATAGAAAAAAAAAAGACACAATAAGAAAAACAAAATAAATCAACATTAATTAACATCGAATAAGAGTAAGGTCCAATGGCAGGGGACAAAAAAACCAAAAAACAGCTGGAGAAAAATAAAATCTGTAGGGATTCCAGACCATGAGACCACCCAGTCCCCCCTGGGCATTCTACCTAACATAAAAAGAAACAGTCCTCTTTGAATTTAGGGTTCTCACAGAAGGACTTGATGATGATGTACGGGCTTCGCCTTTAATCCATCCATCATTGTTGGAGCATCATGAAGTTTAGTAGGTGGGAGGTGGCGCACCACCACCACAAAGAAATCGGAAAAGAAAATAAAGAGTAGGGTCGATGCGACTTTAGAGCCCCCCATGAGTAATTATTATAGGAAATTGAACATACAGATTATCCAGGATTAAGTTAAATTAAGAAATGAAGTTATAAAGGCCATGTTAAAGTAATGTGTTTTCAGCAGTTTTTTAAAAAGTGTTCACTGTATTAGCCTGGCAAATTCCTATTGGCAGGCTATTCCAGTTTTTTAGGTGCATAGCAGTTTTTTGGTGCATAGCACTAGCAATAGAACAACATAATAGGAAAAGTCAGGCGGGGGAAAGGGATGTTATCAGGACCAGAACCAGAAATTATGTCATCAGGGCGGGAACCCAGAAGTGACGCCCTGCAGTCCAGGTGAAATTTCCGGGTTGGTCTGCCGATGACTCTGGCACATGGCTATATAATATTTTTAAAATAGTCCTATAGTAACTTCTTTCAAGATTTTACAAGATTTATCATAATTCTTCTTTAGACTTTGGATTCTTTTTCCTCTTTTTTAAAGTGGTCCTCACAATTTCAATTATTTTTGAGATTTGGGTTCTGAGGTGAACAGTTACATTTAGTGTTCATCTGCAGACTTCCCAAAAGTCAACTGTAGTGGCATTGTGTCAGCCATTGTTTTACAAATAGAAAATGTGCCAAGTTTGGCTGCTCTAGAGTCTTGTCTCCTTTCATCCCCGACCTGGAAAGCAATTGGGGGGCAGATCAAAGGAAACCCATCCCTATCAGCCTGGGAGGTAAGAGGGGATGTTCCCCCGAGGATGGCATCTCGGTTTAGATGCTGACCAAAGGTTCTTAAGGGCCGCCAGAACTACTTCCCTTCCAGATATCTGATTGAAAAAATATTTGTTAATAATACAGTGTAATGCAATTAAGTCTTAGTTTCTTTATTTTTTACTGTCTTTGTTTAAAATTTAAAAAAGAATTTACCCAAATTCACCCTAAACAGCCTGCTTAGTCAGCTGGATTGACATATTGTTGTTGAACCTCATATACGAGCGTTAATAGGGAACAAGATCAAATGTAGTCCCACCACTGAACGGCACGTTACTTATGACATAGGATGAAATTTCGGGGGATCCATATTAAACACTCCATAAATTATAACCAATGGGTCCAATGAAACAATTGTTACACTATTTCAATGTAATGATTTGTAAACACTCACTCTTTTATTAATTATTTAAATGCATCCACCATGTAAGCACTTCACACAATCATGGATAGAAAACAACAAACAAACAAAAAAAAATTAAATAAATAAAACACATTTATTTAAACACACTGCTCATGGGATATTATCACAGTTCAACTTAACTCAAATTTGTCTGAGTTACAGCACAGGTAAGATTCACACATAGAAATCAACAATAAATATATATGTGTATTTATATCTATTAAAAAAAATCGTTGGTGAGCTTATGCTCATATGCAGTATATAACTTCACATGAACTCACGGTGTCCTTCCAGAACTTTTGCCACTCTTCTCATTTTCCTCTGTGGTGAAACACAGGAATCTCACAGCTCCATCTGGGATGACGCCAGCAGCTTGCTGGGTTTATTTTTGCCTTTTATATAACAAATTTATTTAAAGTAGGTGTCCGATTCTTCGCTTTGTCTCTCCCTTTTTAAACCGAGCTCTTTTTTTCCACGTTCCCATGAGACATACCCGCCAATGCGCCTCACGCTTAACACTCACCACAAAAAACTTTTGTCTTTGTTTTTTTTCCTGCTCTCTGACTCTAAACAGCCTTAGTACCAGCTTTCTCTTTCTTTTCCTTTCTTACACACTCGTTCAACACTCTCCTCCACCTAGCTCTTCCTCACACCTCCTCTGTCTCCACACACTGTTCCCCAAAACCCCAAGAAAACAAAATCATTCGAGTACTAAGAGCGAGCTATACCTTGATTGTTAGTAAATAGCACCAATCTCTGTTCCTGCTTTCCCCAAAGCAAAAAAAAGAAACAAACAAAAAAATTGTGTCACTGAGGCTTACTTCTGAGTTTACTATTATACCCAACTAGGAGGGTGCTACATATGTATGCACCTGCAGTTCAGTGATTTGTGCATCCATCCTCGTTAGCAGTTCCATAAGTCAATTAGCTCAAGGATCACAGGGATAGAAGGAGTCTCAGTAATTGAAGGTACAGAGACAGAAAGAAAAAGCAGGATCGGGCTGGAGCCACTGCAGAGGACAGGAGGCGAAACAGTCTATAGAGAGTGAACGTATGTCACTTGAGGGGTGGATCACCCCTATTGAGTGCAGAACAGGAGTGATCGGCTGGGTAAGTCTGCAGACTCCAAAAGATGATAGCAGAAAGGTCCCAATGGTATCGATTGAAATGGCAGGAATGAGGGGGAGCAGGAAGGTTGACCACATTTGCCAATGTCTCAGCCTTGCTGTGGACTCTTGGATTATTTATTTATTGAAGACTGCACTACATTACTGCAGAGAATTTAGTTTGTTTTATTTCTAAAGAAACCTGCATTTCCGTGGTTAGCTGCTTTTAACATCAGAGCAGTAACTCTCTACACACAGTGCAATTAGTCAACCTGGTGCAGTCTGATTGTGATAAAGAACAGGCAGTAGGAATCCAAGCTGCAGATCTTTCCAGTTGTTCCTCATAACTGGCACAGCATCAAGAAGTGAAATGTTAACCAAACCTGTTTTTGTTCCTGAAAATCACTACAAATTCCTGTTATTAGTATTAGTTTTTTTTTAATTCTAATGTTATATGGTATTTTCACAGACAAAAAAAATACTATAAGAATTGAGATAGAACTTTGTGCTTGTTTACATTTTTCTTTGTTAATTTTCTTCCTGCCCATTACTATTGTCCTATGCAGTTGTAATTACACCCAGCTTCCTTATATTCCTTATTACATTGATTTTGAAGGTGCAGGGCTGCCACTAGAATTGGTTCATCAAAGTGGCCTATAAAACACAGTAGTTGTCACGGTCTTGTGGCTGTGGCATTACCTGTCTTCATTTTCCATTGTGTTTTCAGCCTCTGCTATGTATTTCTACATTTTGCTTGACCGTTGGTCAGTTTTTGTCTACAAGGTCATTTGCTATGTATTGGAAAAAGTTTTACCATGTTAAACCCCTATACAATAAGGGTTTTTTGGCATTATTGCACCTAAATTGTATACACCTTAAAATGAATGGCTATTATTATGTAATAAAGAAACTGAAAAGTCACTCTAGAGCAACAAGTAAACAATTTGTAACAATAAAATATATATCAAATATCACAAATATATGTATGACTATGTGCTGCAATTCACCCATCTTCTCTAACTTCTTTACTGCTGCCCCACGATTAATTTATTCTTTGTTGTTGTTATTGCTTTTTTCTTTCTGCATTTCACATACATTTTCATACCAGCTTCTTCCAGTAATGGGTTACGGAGTGGGGACAATGCCATTGCTGGTACCCTTGGACACAAACAGGAAACAGGTAGCCCTGAGCACACAGCTAATAACACAATCACTTATACCTAAGCCAGTGTTTCTCAGCCACTTTTGTGCTACAGGTGTTCATTGTCAGCTCGCAAACATATGAGACTAATTCACGGTATAATCTGCCCCACACTTTTTGCCCACAATGCCATTGAGGGGATTAATACAGCCTTGTAAGACTTTTTATCACATTTCTATTCACGCCCCAGCTGCCACTCCATTTTATTTCCCTTTGTAATCATGCTCATTTCTCCTTTCTGATGGAAGGCTTTGATGGGGTGAGCATGACTAGAAACAAAATAAAAGTACTTCCTAGTGCTGTCTATCCCTTCAGCAAGGAATTATGCGTGAATAAGTCACTAGCTGAAACTTTGTTTGTTTTTTCATATGGAATTCAGTGTCCTTTCTGATTTGGTGCAGGCGACTAAGGTGTGATTGCCCGATTTCATGTCGCGCATCTTTGTGCCCGCTTCTTTTTGATTTAACGATGCTCTGTGCAAAATGCCATCCTATTCTGTAAATGTACGCGCAGCTGCCTGCCTATTGTTTCCTCATGCACAACAATGTCATGAAGTTCTGAGGTTGCAGGTGAATTACTTATTGTTGTTGTTGGATTATTCAGTGGATGGGATGTAGTTGCATAAAAGAGAGGAAAATGATATTGAAGACTACCTACGATCTTTTAAATACATTTTACATAGCATTAGCTCATTTTATTAGAAGCAGATAGGGTGCAAGCAATTCAATGGCTCTGCTTCAGTTATGGAAATGAGTGCCTCAGTGCACAGTAGACATGAAATTGATATTGTGGGTTTTCTACAGCCTCTTAAAATACATTTTAGAAAATTTCAGCTCCCCGGTGTTCATTTTGTAAGCAGCAAACAGTAGGCATGCATATATACAGCAAAGGTTGTGCTATGGAAATGAGTGTCATCTCTGGAGGAAGGGATGAAGGGCACAACAGATATGAAAAATGCTATAGAAGACTGTCTGCTAGGCTTATTAACACTAGAATACCTGAAAAAGTTGTAATGACGGGCCACCTTAAATTCACTCGACCTTTTTATCAGTGTCTTTGTTTTGCAAATGTGTCCCAAACAACACAAGCAGCAAGTAGCCTGCTATCCCATCCTCCACCGACTCAGCTAAAGTCTGTCACAAAGTTTTCCCAGATCAAGTCTGGTTATCTGTGTGAAGTGCCTTTGTGTTCCCATCTACGATCACAGAATTTTTTTCTTATGTTATAGTAATAATTGACAAAATTTTGACATGAAGTATATAATGTGTGAAGACTGAAGTTCAAATATCAAATAAACACTTTCACAAAAGGTATAATGAAATAAGTGCACTTTTTTAAGTATGTAACTGAAGAAAAAGATTTTGTTCAATTTTCATGTTACTGGCAATGTGTTAAAAGTGAAGCCCAAATCTCAATCTCTCAGACACATCTGCTTGGCTAGTGAAGAGGTATGAACTGCTGTCATAATAAGCATTTACCGTTTTGAGTAGTGAGCTGCTATTACTGTTACTATTATATTATAAAAACATACATTTGATTTGAGTCTGTAACAGCCGGTGTAAATTTATGGTACTTCTAAAAGTTAGCGCTTTAGGGAAAAAAGCAGACATACAAACGCAGCTGAATGATTTCTTCAAGTTATCTTGTTCACCAAACAGACACATTCATTATCAACATGTCATTTGAACTATTTTTTATCCAAGAATCCAAGAATAAAACTGAATTAAAATAATATTAAAATGAAGTTTTATTGAAGGATAAAACTTAATAAAAAAATAGTTCAAATTCAGTTTTATTGAAGAACCCAAGAATAAAACTGAATAAAAAAAAGTTCAAATTCATTTTTTTTCAAGAGTGAAACTTATTCAAGAATCCAGGAATAAAAAATCATTCAAATGACATATTAATATGAATGTCTGTTTGCGAGGAAAAGCAACCTCTTTTACAAGTACCATAAATTTACACAAAATGTTACAGACTCAAATCAAATATATTGTAATATCCCTTCTCAGACGCAAATGAAACTTGTAGGCAAGTGATGGTAATTATCAAAAAACTAATCAATGGTTTTTATTCACTTTTCTTCTGACTTCCACAAACTGAAAACAAATGTACTCAAGTCAGGACTAGGGAATCCTGAGAATGAAACTGCTGTAATTCGCATATATAGCATGTAAAAGTGTAAAAATCGATCAAGAAATAACAGAGTTATAGTTGAAAACTGAAGACTTCATTGAAGTCTGTCAGACAACAGCTTTGAACAGCAACTTGAAATTGCAATGCGTCAGTCTGTTGCATCCGTATTATCTAGTCAAGAAACTTGCCATCACAGAATAATGACAAGAAACTGGATGCATCAGTAACTTCTGAAATGGCGGTGTTTCACAGCAACGGCAAGCGCGGGCGTTGTTTAGAACAAATGTACCTGTATCTGATGACTGTGCTGCCTACTTCAGTGGAGGCAAGCATGCTTTCTCAGCAGCTGGCGACTCTGCACAAAGTACTCTCGCCTGGACGACCACACGCTGAACAAGTTATGCTTTCTACGCCTTATTACAAGAACTAACTAGATCGGGGTGCCCACAGTTTTTTGGCTTGCAAGGTACTTTTAAAATAACCAGGCCGAAATGATCTACCTACATTAAAAAAAATATATATACCTATATGTATATATATATTGGCTCAGCAGACCCCTGTGACCCTGTATTCGATTCAGCGGTTAGAAATGGATGGATGGATATATATATCCATCTTCTTTTAACTATATATATATATATATACTTGCATAACTGAATAACCTTTATGGCACAATAACAATTCAATACATTTATGGTCACTACAGTACTACAGTATTTGGATCTAATAATCTTCATGTGGGAAAAGGCTGACTCGCATAAATAAGTAGAGCCGAATAATGCAGTCAAGGAGCTTTTGAATTCAGCTGAGTGAAAATGACGGCTATCCGATAAACTGCGATTTTAGTTCTCTCTTTTTCTCTTTGTCAGATCGCTTTCGGAAGGAAGGCAGTTTCGAGTTTTTATGAACAGTTCGAAAGTGCCTTTCCACATTTTCCTTCTTTGGAATAGCAATGATAGATTGACAGATCAGACATACGCATTGTGACATTATGAGAGAAAAAAATCTTCTTCTAATTGCACATAAAGCCCATACTCTCCCCAAATATTTTTTTAAAATCAGTTCTTTAGTCATTAAATTGGAAGGCTAACTAGATCACAGCCGGAGTTTTGCAGTAGCTCGTGTGTTTGATAGTGTGTGCGGGATGACCAGTGTCTCAAGAAAGGAGATCTCAGACTGGCTGGCCTGGATGTCAATCAAGTGGCAAATGCCATAGGAGGATATATTATAGACTAACCTTTAAAAAATGTTTTTGAATGCAACGCATCTACCTGCACTACCTTTGCAATCTACCGTCGATCGTGATCGATGCATTGGGCACCCCTGAACTAGATACTTATATGACTGCATGAACTCCTTGTAGATAAGGTTAGTCTTTTATTGGTGTCAACATACTGCCAGTAGTTTTATTAAAAATAAGTGTCGGTCATTCTAACTGTTCACATGTAGATGCCCGTGCACTGTGAAATGACATGCAGGGTTCCCGACCCGGAATGGATTCCCTAGTCAGGACAAACAACAAACACTGAACTCCGAAAACCCAACCCCTAAATGAGTTAAAACACACTCTTTTCAGAGTAGAGTTTTCAAAAGTCCTCCTCCCAGCACCCAAGAGGTTGCTTTATTAAGAGTGGCAGTTGTGTCTCTGCCTGCCCCTCTTTTTTTTCTTTTAACTATTTAGATTCTAAATTTTAGAACACACTGCCAAGTGGAAATTTCTTTCCCAGATCGTTACAATATGTTTGTGTCATATGATAATAATAATAGCAGCTCCCTACTCAAAGCACTAAATGCACAGACAACGCGGGAGTCAAACCTGTTAACTCGCTATTGCTAAGCAGTAGCTTATCCACTATGTCATCTGCACAGACCCATGCTGGAGTAATGTTACCATTGTGACAACTGGTTAAAAATGAAACACACAAACACACACGTATTGGAACGTCTTTTACTTTCTATCAACTGCAATTTCTTTTCTTCTGTTTTATTATTGAATAAAAATATACTTTTTTTGTTACACCTTTTGTCAAACTGTTTCTTGAATATTTGGGCTTCACACATCCTACACTTTATGTAAAAATTAAGTTGTTATAGTAATAACATATGACAATATTTTCTGTTTTAGCCATGTGTTCAGTTTTTCTTATCCTGCATTTCCACTGTCATTCTATATTTACACGGATTGTTGTAGACTTGAAACACACATGAAATATATATATTCCAAATGAGAATATTTCATTATCAATATAATTCCTTACATACGCATAGCCAGATAAACACTTCAACACAATCTTCAGCTGTGAGGATTTTAGCAGGGTGATTCCTTCATCTGACAGAATGGGGGGGTGGTGGTGTAGAAGGCTGTATTCTGAAAAAAAAACACATTTGCAAAACAAAACTTGGCTATTAGTGCAGTGATAAGGAGCCACAAGTTTCCTGGTGTATGTCAGGAAAATTTAAGAAGGTTGGGGACAATGAATAAAATCATAAGCTTCAGGGATTCTAGTGCTGGGAACAGTCATTCTCATGGCAGGAGCAGAGCCATAAGCATGTGCACCCTGTCTGCTGCTCTGGATAAGTACATTATCTAAAATCCATGTTAAAAATTGCATAATATTATCTACATCACTTTCACATCTCCTGTGCCCTATAGTCCTCTCTACTCAAAGGAACACTCATCTCCTCAGCTGAGACTGCTGTTTACAAAATGAACACTAGACAGCTAAATCGTTCTTTGGTTGGTTGTTTTTGTTTTTCAACATTTAATATTTATATTTTTATTTATTGAGCTTCTTTAATTAGGCAAAATTCCCGAATTTGAACAGATACATAGACAGCACTCTATCTATCTATCTATCTATCTATCTATCTATCTATCTATCTATCTATCTATCTATCTATCTATCTATCTATCTATTTTCTTTATTCAGAAATACCTGAAGCCAATATTTTCCTAATGAACACATTAGAACAATCTGGATGAGAATGTGTGTATGGTTCTCTGTGTAAAGAAAAACTTCCTAATGTTTGTGCAAAATCTACCCTAACAAGTTTCCAACTGTGTCCCCGTTTTCTTGTTGAATTAATTTTAAAGTAAAAATCTTGAGAATTTTAAACACTTCAATCGTGTTACCTTTTAATCTCATTTTGCTTAAACTGAAAAGGCTTAGCTCTTTTAATCTTTCTTCATAACTCATCTCCTGCAGTCCTGAAATCAGGCTTTACCAGCTTGTTATTTAAAATAGCACTGACCCCTGAGGGCCACCCACTCTAAACATCAGCAATTTCAGATAAGATTCCTCGCACCATAACCCTCTTCCGTGCTTTTACCAATTCTGCACCAATCTACGCACTACATGTTGAATATTTCTTCATTAAGTTTGACACCTAACCCTTATGTGGACCTTATCAAAAGTTTTTTGAAAGTCAAAATAAAAATGCAGCATCTTGTTGGTAGGTGCTGGCAGAGCTTTTTCCAGAAATGATTACAAGAGCACATGTTTCTATGCACAAATTAATTAAACAACACATAAACTGAGGTGAAATGCCAAACAAAATTATTATTTAAATGGCAGCAGTCTTTCACTGAAGCTACTCCTCCTAGATGACACCATTCAGTGCATGCAGTGAATTTCCATGATTGACAGGGAGTTTGTTAATGCCCGTCGCTCTGCCACAGATGTTAAACTGTCCAACCTTTACTCCTACAATAGAGCCTGCCTTCTTAACAAGTTTGTCCAGGCGTAGCGCCTTTTCATCTTTATCTGCCTCCCCCAGCACACCACCGTGAAGAGGCACTTGCAACAACCCGTCTGGTAGAACATCTACAGCATCTTACTGCAGATGTGAAGGCCCAACCTCTAAGAAGTATAGTGGTCTGACTTTCTTACACAGAGCATCAGTATTAGCTTTCCCAGTCCAATTTGTCATTCAGCTGACTTCCAGGTATTTATAAGTCTGTACCCTCTACACAGTCTCCTCTGATGATCACGGTCCATGAGGGGCCTGGGCCTCTTAAAATCCACCACCAGTTCCATGGTCTTGCTGGTGTTCAGGTGTAAGTGGTTTGAGTCCCACCATTTAACAAAATCTTTGATTAGCTTCCTATACCCCTCCTCCTCCCCCTCCTGATGCAGCCCACAATACAGTGTCGCCAGCAAACTTTGCACGTTTGGGGGACTCTGAATCATATTACGATGTATATAGGCTGAACAGGACCCGGGGAAAAGCCCTGCGGCGCCTGTTGCTGACCACAATGTCAGACCTCAGTTCCAGACGCCCTTTCTGAGGTCTGTCTGTAAGATATCCACGATCCATGCCACCAGGTATGAATCTACCCATTTTTTAGCTTTTCTAAGGAACAGAGGTTGGATGGTGTTGAAGCTAGAGGTCCAAAACATAATCTACAGCACCACTGTCTCTGTCCAAGTGGGAGAGGGGTCGTGTAGCATATAGATGATGGCATCCTCCGCCCCACCTTCTCCTGGTATGTGAACTGCAGAGGGTCAAGGGCGTGGGGCCTGTGGCCTCAGGTGGTGAAGCAGCAGCCGCCCATGGTCTTCACAATTGCGCAGAGCAACGGCCGGGAAATCATTCAGCTCACTGGACATGATACCATTGGGACTCGGTGATGCAAGATGTTTTCCAAAGCCTGGACTCTCCCCGTTCCAGGCTCAGGTTGAAGATGCGCTGTAGAGGACTCCCAGGTCAAGCGACAGGCCTTCAGCAGTCGTGGCGATACTCCATCTGGACCCGCTGCTTTGCTGGCATGAAGTCTCCTCAGCTCTCTGCTCACCTGCGCTTGCTGTAATTGTGGGTGGGTTTGTCTCTCCTATGCTGGTATCAGCAGAAGGATGGTTGTAGGATGCAGTACTCCAAGGTGAAAGTGAGTTAGGGTGGTCAAACCTGTTAAAGAAGTTGTTCATTTGGTTTGCTTTCTCCACGTCTCTCTCGATGGTGGCACCCGCTTCGAGCTGCAGCCAGTGATGATCTTCATCCCATCCCACACTTCTTTCATTCTGTTATTCTGCAACTTCTGCTCCAGCTTTTCCTGTACTGCTCTTTACCATCCTGAGCTGGACTCGGAGTTCCTTCTGCAAGCACTTGAGCTCAAGCTGATCACCGCTTTTAAAAGCCCTTTTTCTGGTTCAAATGGCCCTTGATGTCACTTGTAATCCATGGCTTGTTGTTAGATAGCAGCTGCACTGTTCTTACTGGAACTACAATGTCCATACAGAAGTTGATATAATCAGTTGTGCAGTCAACAGCCTCTTCAATGTTCTCACTATGTAGTATCCCAGTCGAGTTCCTAAGCAGTCTCTCAGAGCCTGCTCTGCCTCAGGGACCACTTCCTGAATGATCGTTGGTTGAGATAGCTTCACTTTGGTTTGTAGTGTGAAGCAGAACCAGGTTATGATCTGCTTTCCCAAGCCGCAGGTAGCGGGTGGCGCTATGCGCTTTAACGCTTGCATACAGTAGGTCGAAAGTCCTATTTCCCTGGGTGGGAGAAGGCAGGTAATGTTTTGTCCAGCATCAAATGGTTAAAGTCTCCAGCGATTAGCACAAGTGCCTCAGGGTGCTGCGTTTGTAACTTAGCAACTGCAGGAATGGATGACGCCACTGCTATCTCCTGTTCACCCAAGGAGGGATGTAAACAACAACAATGACGTGTCCAAACTCTCTGGGCAAGCAATTGGGATGCAAACTTATGGTCAACAATTCGATGTCCCTGCAGAAGTGGAGATTTTAACGCTTATGTCCTGAGTTGCACCACTTTGTATTGACATAGAGAGCGACACCCTCCTTTCTTCTTCCGAGGTATTTGCTTCTCTATCTAAACTGTGCTAAACCCGAACCTCCAGCTTTGCATCTGGGATGGTACTTGTTAGCACATTTCACTAAACACAGCGAGCTGCATTCTCTGTAGGTTCTGACATTTTCACCAGCACAGCCAGTTCGTTGATCTTATTTGGTAGTGAGTTCACATTTCCCAGGATCACAGAAGGCACCGAAGGTTTATAGCGCCACTTTCTCGCAAGCCGCTTGGCTTTTATCGTAGCGCGCTCAGCTGCCCCGAATCGCTTTTCTTACCTCGTCAGGTAAATAGGGAACCACATCAGCATGGGCATTTCTTTCAGTGCTTGAAGCTGGCTACTTAAATAGGTGAGTCTTGGAGTGTAAAATCCATGTCAAGTGTAAAGTAGTAAAAGTGTCCGGGGAGCGATTCCACATAAAAGAAAGTAGTAGAAGTGATCAATGAAACAGAGAAAAATAAAGAAAAAAAGGTATAAAGATAAAGCCATACACGGAGCTGCTGGAATGGCTGCCACTCGCTGCGGCTCTGGATATAGAATGATATAACTATATTGACATATTTGTAAAGAAATTACTTAGTGATCTAAGTATTAGGATTTGTCTTAATAATTAATTGTATTAGCTACTTTATCTAATTTATTAGTGTCACTTTACTTATGCATGTATCTTTTTCTCAGTATTCAAGGTTACAATGAAAAAAAAAACAATACACTTGACGTTAGGTTAATTTATCATGGGTGCAGGGACAACTTTTAATTATGTATTTACTTTGCCTGTAGTAAACTGTTCAAACACTTTATATAGGTTTTTAAAAATGTATGCAGGCCTCACTTTCTTTTTTACAGATGAGGGTTATGCTGGCAAAAGACAAAGCAAAGCAAAACTTCCAACCTCAGCCAGAATATCCATCTCCATTTTTTTTATTTCCAGATGCTTCTATGCCATCTAATAGACAATCACTCTACCATGTCTAATGTATAAATCAGATTTCCCCAGGTGTGTTATGCTCCTCAGCCTTTCATAAACAATGAATCCGCAAATCTGCAAAGAAATACTAATTTAGTTGAATATACCGACCCATCAATGTCATACATAAGGGTAGTCTGTCGTTCTGCGATCCATATTCAAAGAGTTAGGTCCCAAGCTGAGGAACCGGGGCACAAGGTAGTTCACGCCAGTACAGGTAAGACTGAGGAGATTAGAAAACGCTGGCCCCAATCTTGGTGCAGAGTAGAAGGATATAGGTTTATGGGGCATGGGACTCCTTTTGTAACAGAGGGGACCAGGTTACATTTGAACTGGGGGGCACAATGTATTGGGAAGGTGTATGTGTATCTAGTCGAGGATTGTTTAAACTAGGGAATGGAGGGGACAGAGAGTTTACGACAAACCAGGTTTAGATCTATACATAAGCAAACAATGGTGTATAAATAAAATGCATAGTAATTTAAATTCTAAGCAAACTTTTAAAATATAGAAGGAGTAACATATTAAAAATACTCCTTAATGCTAGAAGTATCAAAAATAAGGTAAGTGAGTTGGAGTTGTATG
This sequence comes from Polypterus senegalus, assembly GCF_016835505.1. Lineage (NCBI taxonomy): Eukaryota > Metazoa > Chordata > Cladistia > Polypteriformes > Polypteridae > Polypterus > Polypterus senegalus. Next base: position 15,490 of record NW_024380049.1, read on the forward strand.
TAGCAGAAAATAATTATGATATTATAGCAATAACAGAAACCTGGCTAAATAACAAAGATGGGGATGAGTGTAACATAGAGGATACACTTTTTTTAGGAAGGATAGACAGAACAGAAAAGGAGGTGGGGTTGCTGTTTTGAAAAGGATTTAAATGTAAGTCCTCTTCAGTTGGATGATGAGCCCATCTTAGTAAGAACTTGTTTGTCTGGATAATATTAGGGAAACAGGTCTTATTTTAGGAGTGTGTTATAGACCACTCAATTCAGACAGTATTCAACACACATCTTTTTAGTAATAAAAAAAGGGGCAAGTTTGTAGGAGATATTATAGTTATGGGGACTTACTTATAAAATATTAACTAGGATAACCTTGCGGGTGGAGGAACACAAGAGCAGGAGTTTTTAGAAGTAATCAGTGACTGTTTTTAACATAGTGTGTTAAAAGCACCAACAAGGTGAATCCTGTTTGAATTTAGTATTTTTAATAATCAGGATAAATTGAGGGTGAAGGGGGATTGAACCATTTGGGTCAAGGGACCATAATTTAATACAATTCTCAGTATTTTGAAAAGTGCAGATAAAGACTAAAATTGTTAAATTAATGTTGGTAGGGCTAATTTTAAGCAGATAACAATGTCAACTAGGATACACTGGGATAAGCTTTTTTAAATGTGGAGACAGTTGGTAGGGGAAAAGGTTTAAAATGTTTTACATGTAATGCAGGACAGATACATACTTACTAAATTGGAATTTTAAAAAAAATAAAAAACCCCCTTTGGGTTAATAAAAAATTTTAAAAAAAAAGTTGCAAAGGAAAAAAAGCTTTTTAAGGCATATAATACTAATGACTGCAAAAAAGAATCGTGGGTGTAGGAACAGAAGGCAACCATTAAGAAGGATATCATGAGGCTAAAAAAACAGTTGGAGGAATATAAAGATAAGGGGAAAAAGCCCCAAGAGATTCTTTTAGTATTTTAGTAGTAAAAAAAAGTCAAGGGGGGAGGTCAAATGCATCAGAAATAGTAAAGGGAATTAAAAAATATAGACAGTGGCGGGTGCCCCAAAACATTTTCTGAGGGGTGAGCAAGTGGATAACCTCCTGAGGTAAAAGGAACATTAACACTAAATTCCCGAGCCTCAAAACCTGAACCGCCCCAAAAACCCAAAATCCTTACACCTTTCCGCCAACCCTTTTTTTCTAAATGTGCTGATAAAGAGAAGCTAGGGGCACCGCTATTCCATCCCCCCCCCAATTTAGAATATGCTTTTCGCTCATGCCTTTATTGAGTATCTGGGGTGGTGAGCTTAGGTGGAAATAAAGATCTATTTGGGAAAACCCGATTTAGTCTGTTCGTTTTCAGTAATCTGTGTAAAAACATTTTTAAAAAAGAAACGTTTTTATATTCTAGTATAGATGACAAAAATGTAGGATAAACCAAAATGATGAAACCAAGTCCAAATATCAAAAAAAATTTTTACAAGAATAACACAACAATTGCACTTTTATTCAAAAATATAACTGCAGAAACAAAAAACCGCCTTTAATATCGACATTGACAACTGTTTATGTAACTGCCCCATGGTTCAATTGAATCAGTTCCTGCTTGGAAATCAAAAGGTCATGAGTTCGATCCTGTGCACTCCGTTTGAGAAGTAAACTGCTCTTAGTCTACTATTTTAGAATAAAAGTATACATTTGATTTCAGTCTGTAACAGCCGTGCAATTTATGATCCTTGTAAAGGTTAGCTTTTTTTTTTTAAATTCACTTTTCATTCTCTCAGTCACGCTCAGAATCAATCATACAACCCCATCTGACACGGCGGTTTTCACTAAAGATGCGCTTATAGCTCTGCAGTGTACCACGATGCATACTAACGACCCCCCCAAAATGGGTTCTGACACACAAACGCTGGCGAAGCTGCCTTCTTCGTATCTCACACCGCACTTGCTTTTCTTTATTCAGTTTTATTGAGTGTTCCTGCCAGTCCAACATGTTGCTGCATGCTGTTTCTTTTGTACTCCAGGACATGCAGAGGAAAGAATGGTAAAGAGCAGTAACTCGGCGCTATATGCAATAATCAGACACTCCCCATCTGCCCGGTCGCTCAAACACAGGAACATATATTGGTGTAAAGTATAACAAAAGTGCACTTTATTCAAGTGCACTTTTCCATCCCTTTTCCTGTAAGAAGCAATGTACACACATCTCTCTATGCTGTGGTTTCTTTTACACACCATGAAAGAAAGAGACAATACATGTAAAAATATCATCGCACTAAAGCAATATTATTTGAAAACGAAAAGCGTCAGATTGGGTGTGAATTTATGCAGTAACTGGAAATTCTGATGGGGGACCTTCCCCAGGGAAGAAAAGTACAGTGTCAGGTGCTCATTCAGTGTAATAGGAACCATAGCACAGAGGGTGTGTACACTGCAACAAGTACACGGTCGTAAATGTAGGAAGGACGGTCCTTGGGTGTGTGGAACTGTTAACATTTGAATGTGATGATTTTATATAGACGGAATGAAAATCAGTACTTCTAGCATTGCACCATGCAAGCTGTCGTATCAATCACCTACTGTAACTTGCTTTCTTTCTTCGGTTATACAAGTAGTCTTGAATAAAGTGCACTTGTTTTGTTTGCGAAATGAAGTGTCTGCGTGCACTTTTCGTGGCATTACACGTGTATTTTTTGATGCTCAAACACAGAAACATAAGTTGGTGTAAAAGTATAACAAAACAACGGGCAGATTGGGAGTGTCAATGATTGCAAATAGCCTGAAGTTACTGCTTTTACCATTCTCTCCTGTGCATGTCCTGGAGTACAAAAGAAACAGAATACAGACGCTATAGCTCTGCATTGTACCACGATGCATACTAACGAACCCCCAAAGGGTTCTGACACACAAACGCTGGCATTAGCCTCCTTCGTATCTCACCGCACTTGATTTTCTTTTATTCAGTTTTATTGAGTGTTCCTGCCAGTCCTCTATGTTGCTGTATGCTGTTTCTTTTGTACTCCAGGACATGCAGAGGAGAGAATGGTAAAGAACAGTAACTTCGGGCGCTATATGCAATCATCAGACACTCCCCATCTGCCTGTTGTTTTGTTATACTTTTACAACAACTTATGTTCCTGTGTTTGAGCATGCTCAAATGGGCATGCTCAAAAAATACACGTGTAATGCCACGAAAGTGCGCACAGACACTTCATTTCGCAAACAAAACAGTAGGCGATTGATACGACAGCTTGCATGGTGCAATGCTAAGAAGTGCTGATTTTCATTCCGTGCAATATAAAATCATCACATTCAAATGTTAACAGTTCCCACACACCCAAGGACCGTCCTTCCTACATTTACGACACATGTACTTGTTGCAGTGCACACAACTCTCTGTGCTATGGTTCCTATTACACTGAATGAGCACCTGACACTGTACTTTCTTCCCTGGGGAAGGTCCGATCAGAGAATTTCAGTTCTGCATAAATTCACACCCGATCTGACGCTGTTCGTTTCAAATATTATTGCATTAGTGCATTATATTTTCACATATATTGTCTCTTTCTTTCAGGTGTGTAATAGAAACCACAGCATAGAGAGAAGTGTGTACATTGCTTCTTACAGGAAAAGGCAATGGAAAAAGTGCACTTTTGTTATACTTATACACCAATATATGTTCCTGTGTTTGAACGACACGGGCAGATGGGGAGTGTCTGATTATTGCATATAGCCCGGTTACTGCTCTTTACCATTCTTTCCTCTGCATGTCCTGGAGTACAAAAAGAAAAGCATACAGCAATATGGGGACTGGAGGAACACTCAATAAAACTGAATAAAAAGAAAAGCAAGTGACGTGAGAAACGGCGAAGGCAGCTTCGCCAGCATTTGTGTGTCAGAACCCGCTTTTGGGGGGTTCGTTAGTATGCATCGTGGGTACACTGCAGAGCTATAGCGCGTCTTTAGTGAAAACCGCCGTGTCAGATGGGGTTGTATGGATTGATTCTGAACGTGACTGAGAGAATGAAAAGTGAATAAAAAAAAAAAAAAAAAAGCTAACCTTTACAAGGATCATAAATTGCACCGGCTGTTACAGACTGAAATTAAATGTATGCTTTTATTCTAAAATAGTAAGACTAAGAGCAGTTTACTTCTCAAAATGGAGTGACACAGGATCCCAACTCGTGACCTTTTGATTCCCAAGCAGGAATTGATACAATTGAACCACAGAGGCAGCTACAATAAGCAGTTGTCAATGTCGCATATTAAGGCGGCTTTTTGTTTCTGCAGTTATATTTTTGAATAAAAGTGCAATTGTTGTGTTATTCTTGTGAAAATGTTTCTTTGATATTTGGACTTCAGGCTTCATACATTATATAGTTTATGCCTACATTTTGTCATCTACTAGTAGAATATAAAAAACGTTTCTGTTTTAACAATGTGTTTACACAGATTACTGTAGAAACGGAACAGGCATGAAATTTGTGTGTTCCAAATAACAATCTATTATTTCTTAAAACTCCACTTCACCCCAGATACTCAATCAAGGCATGAGCTGAGAGAGTTCGTCACGCTCTAAATTGGTGGGGATGGAATAGCCGCTGCTCCAGCTTCTTTATCAGCACATTTAGAAGACAAAGGACGCTGGGGAGAGGTGGAAGGGATTTAGACGATTTAAGGTGGGACGGAATTACAAGTTTTTTCGTAGGCTCTGGTAATTCTAGTGTTAAGGAGGTACGGAGGGATTTGGAAATTGTAGAGAGAGAAGTGCTGCTCAGATTAAATAAACTGAAATCAAACAATTCAACAGGACCAGATAATATTTATCCTCGTATTCTTAAGGAGGTTAGTGAGTACATATATAAACCCTGACACATATTTTAGGAAGTCACTGCGTACTGGAGAGATTCCGAAGGATTGGACAATGGAAAATATCATCCCATTATATAAAAAGGGTTACATGGCAGATCCAAGCAACTATAGGCCGTTAAGCTTAACGTGCATCACAGGAAAATTAATGGAAGAAATTGATAAGATTGAGCAACACATGGCAAGGACAGGAGTTATTCTGAACAGTCAGCATGGGTTCAGAAGAAGGAGGTCGTGTTTAACTAACATGCTGGAATACTATGAGGAGACAACAAAAGGATTTGATCAAAGTGGAGCATATGATATTATTTATCTGGGCTTTCAGAAAGCATTTGATAAGGTGCCACATGAGAGGTTGGGCATCAAATTAAAAGAAGTGTGAGTTCAGGGTGATGTTTTTAGATGGATGCAGAATTGTCTCAGACACAGGAAGCAGAGGGTGATGGTGTGAGGAACCTCATCAGAATTGGCTGATGTTAAGAGTGATGTTCCAAAGGGGTCAGTGCAGGGGCAGCTGCTATTTTTAATATATATATATAAATGATTTAGATAGGAATATAAGTAACAAGCTGGTTAAGATTGCAGATGATACCAAGATAGGTGGATTAGCAGATAATTTGGAATCCATTATATCATTACAGAAGAACTTGGATAGCATACAGGCTTGGGCAGATTTGTGGCAGATGAAATTTAATATCAGTAAATGTAAAGTATTACACATAGGAAGTAAAAATGTTAGGTCTTAATACACAATGGGCGGTCGGAAAATCAAGAGTACACCTTATGAGAAGGATTTAGGAGTCATAGTGGGTTCTAAGCTATTGACTTCCCGACCGTGTTCAGAAGCCATTAAGAAGGCTAACAGAATGTTATATAGCACGATGTGTGGAGTACAAGTCCAAGGAGGTTATGCTCAACCTTTATAATGTACTGGTGAGGCCTTATCTTGAGTATTGTGTGCAGTTTTGGTCTCCAGGCTACACAAAGGACATAGCAGCGCTAGAAAAGGTCCAGAGAAGAGCGACTAGGATGATTCCAGGGCTACAGGGGTTGAATTATGATTAAAGATTAAAAGAACTGAGCCTTTACAATTTAAGAAAAAGAAGATTAAGAGGTGACATGATTGAAGTGTTTAAAATTATGAAGGGAATTAGTATAGTGGATCGAGACTGTTATTTTAAAATGAGTTCATCATGAACACAGGGACACAGTTGGAAACTTGTTAATGGTAAATTTTGCACAAACTTTAGGAAGTTTTCTTACACAAAGAACCATAGACACTTGGAATAAGCTACCAAGCAGTGTGGTAGACAGTAAGACCTTAGTTACTTTCAAACTTGACTTGATGTTTTTTTGGAAGAAATAAGTGGATAGGACTGGCAAGCTTTGTTGGGCTGAATGGCCTGTTCTCGCAGGTGTTCTAATGGTCACTTGGCCACCTCAGAGGTGAGCTGGGTATATGTATGAATACATATTGGGTGTAATGCAAAAGCTTTGAGTGTTTATTATCCTTTCACCACCCTATTATCGTTCAATGGCTGATGCACTGTACTGATCCTGTGGTCAATCTAAACTCAATCATGAACAATATTTAAACTTCTGCCCTTGAGGCAACTGTTCCACAATTACTGACTACAAGTGAGACACCTTAGTTGGACCTTGACTTGTGATTTTGGAATGCTGTCCTTACCGCTACAACATTACACTGTGTGAGTCGTCTCAGTCCTCAGTAGAAATCAAAGTAAAATGAGGAGAAGAGTACAGCATTATCAGTAAAAAGCAGATATACTATCCACAGATACCCAAAACAGATCTAAGATTCAGCTGTGCCATGATATCCTGTCAATAAATATAACAAAAAAGAAGGTAAGACAAACTGATGGTGGAGTCTAACATCCACTTTAAACATTTATGAAATTACTGAACGGGAAAACAAATCAAGCCGAGCATTGGTGAGGAAAGTTAAAGGAATTCTCCACCCAATCCTCTTATGCATTAAAGTGAAGCATGTTCAAATTGTATCAAGCTTTTCAATTGAAGACTTATCTCAACACTCACTCAATGGCCAGAAGTTCTGCCCGGTAATAGATCATTTATGAATAACATAGGCAGCATCATTCTCAGTGTGTTCAGATGAAATTCTTACATCCCTCTAAGCCAGAAATATTTAACATGTAAGGGGCAACTGCTTTTGTCTCTCTCACACACAATGAAATTATCTCTTTTCTTTTCTTTCTATCTATCTTCAGCTCATGTTTGCCACTCACAATTTTTAGCTCCTTTGCATACCACCAGGTTGAGCACTACTGTTATATATCCATAACTAGCACAAAAATCTACTAATTCAGACTGTTTTAACCTATTCTCAGACTCCAGTCAAAAGAAGTTTTGTCTCTTCAACTTAAAGGACGCATTTTATCCACTGTATAATATACATTCCGAGGCTTCAGAGTATTCCTGCACATTCCACTATGGGGAAACTTCTAAATAGGAAGAGAGAGAGAGAGTCCACCCCTGTTTAAGAAGTCTAGCATTGCAGTGTATGGAGTCTAACTATATCTAGCCAGTATTTATCAACTTCTCTAATTATTTCCCCGACAGAAATCTTACATCCCACAACCCATAAGCCAGTGTTCATTTTTTAAGGCTAATACATCTGTATTTGTCACAGGGCAGATGATCAGCCTAACATAATTGCTCCACACACCTTCTTTGGGCTTCATAAAGTTTTTTCAAGATTTGCTTTCAGGCAAACACCAACCCTAAGTTTACCTGTTCAGAGGACCTTTTAGATACATCATAGGACTGTTATTTTTGGATGTACTTTGTATACCCACATACCTTACTACACCTACTAGGAACCCAATGCATCCAACAACATATTTATCAAACATCCAAGGTAAAAAAAAAAAATTGAATGCTTTATGCGCTAATTTTGTATTACATGTGCTTTCTTGAACACACCTTGCAAAATGTACAGTAAATATTAAGTATTCATCATTAAGTGGTACATTTATTTCAATATAGTGTATTTACTTATTGTTTACTTTTCATGTTATTTCTCCCTGCTTGTGTGTCAGAGAGTTTTAAATAGGTATATAATCCCCACCTGTAAAACAGTAAAATGAGTTTAAAATCTTTAGTTACATAAATTAATTTTCACTCTGTCAGTGATACAGTCAAACAAGTTTCAGACTATACAAAATTCATAAAGGAGTGAGAAGCAATGTACTAGTCTGTCATATTGAAAAATACATTTTCTAGTAAGAGGGAAATAATGTTATATTTACAGAACAGCTGTCAGACTTTGTTAAGGGTGCCCAGGGTGTGTGTAAGCTGTTATCAATGCTACAAAACCTATAAGAATGAAAATGGATGACACATTCAGTCTGAAAGTATATTTTGCAAGTGACAAGTGTAGAAAAGTGCAGTGATAGTTCATTTGCATTGACATAGTAGTTGTCTTATATTGCTAAATTAGATACAAATCTAATAATTAATTAGTAAATTAGAGAGGTGGCAATTGTAGAAACTACTAGACTGGATCTGCAATTCAATTCTACCATGAAAAATATTTTCTTTACAAATAATTATTAACAAATGAGGCCAACGTCTATTTAGATTAGAGTTTTGTCTTCACATTTGTAGGAACATTTTTCCTGAAAATAGTGTTTTATTTTGCTGCCTAATATTAGCCTAGTAACATACACATTGAAAATAGATAGTAGAGAGGAAGTACTCAAATAGAGAAAAAGTAGCACTTTAGCTCAACATTCTACTCTGGTTTACTTTGAACATACAAACATCTGTAGATTCAAACATCAAATTATTTTTGTCATCACATATCCGGATAGTTTAATACAACAAAAATACAGACAAGTTTCGTGTCTGTGGCTGAAGTCTCAACTTCAGCTGTGTCCAAATGATGTTTTGTTTACAGAAAAAGGCTAGATGACTTGATTACTTCCCATTAGACAATACTTAGATGTTGCCAGAAACAGCTATGGTAGCAGTGTTTAGTAACCCTTTTTATTATCTGAGTGTTGTGAGAACCATATCAGAGAACATCAGCTTCCTCTTCAGGTTGGCTTGAGAATTCCAGTCTTTGACATGTGCTAAAAAACTGAGGTATTGTCAAGTCCACTTTCTTTAGTATGGATCCTCCTCTGAAAAATCTTAACATCATTAAGTGGTTTTCTTTTTCACTCTCACTATTTGCTTTATTTGCTATATCAAGCCAGTTAGTCAGGAGTCTGAAAGCTTTGTTATACCTCAATCTGTATAAGCCTGAAGACAGGGCTTTGCTGTAAGCTGAAAAGGCATGCTACAGAGTTCCCATCTTTCTGCACAGCTTGCAATTGTTGTATTCAGTGAGGAGCCATTAGCTGGAGACTGAAGCATATAATACACTACAGCAAATTTCAGTCTGATAAGCATACCACCAAATAACTGATAAAGAACAGCTACCATTCCTCTTGAGAGCTCAGGTCTTCTTCTGTTTCTCTTCTGAAATGCATATTCTCTCCTGAATCATGTCTCATGAGCCTCTTTCTGTGACACCTCTGATATTGTTACTTGGTGAAGCTTTAGTCTTTAGTGGTTTACTAAAGGGTTCCAACTCAGAGTTTCCCCAAAAATAAGACCTATATCCGAAAATAAGCCTTAGCGTGATTTTCAATCTGCTCTGTAATATAAGCCCTACCCCAAAAATAAGCTCTAGTCAAGATCATCAGCTGGAAAGTAAGGTGCCTAAGGCCAGGTTTATACTTCACGCAATGCAACGCCTGTGCTCGAAACATCCATTAAATTCCGAGGACACATTACCACAGTATCTCTGAAAAGGATGTTTAATGATTACATCCATCAATTCGGTGATGTACCCATTCCAGCAGCATCGGCACAAGACAGAAACAAAATCTCTGGACGGACATCAGCTCATTGCAAGGTGAACACAAGCACACACATACACTGGCATCATTGTAGCATCACCAAATCCCCAAACCTTCATGTCTTTGGATGGAAAACTGAGCATACTGTGGAAACCCACCGAAAAGATGCAACTCAGGCAGGAATCACAAGGGACGTGACTCTTGTGAGACAGTAGCACCACCGCTCTGCCACCGTAGCACCCCATATGTATAACTATTAGTAGTATAATTATTTAAACAAAGTTAACAATTTATCTGTAAAATGTAACATACATATTTTAATGCATTTCATCATGAAAGTGATATCAAATATAAATCTAAGAATTCTAAATGTGCAGAGAGCTGGAAAATTATAAATTTAATGTGTTTCTGTTTGGTGATGCTTCCCGCTGCTGTCAATGCAGGAGGACACCCTAGAAGCCTGGAAGCGATTTAACAACTTGGTCAGTTTTAAGATGACGCACGACGTTCTGTTTTTAATGACAAAGTAAACTACGGATTAAAGAGGACATTTCAAGATTAAAGCTGACGTTTCCACTTTAATCACAAAATAAAATTTTCATTATGTCCTTATTTTTTTTCTGTGGCTCAAATACGCCACAGTGCATTCTATTTTTAAAGGTGAAAAAAAATAAGACAATACAGAAGATGGTATGGGAGACTTTTAAATGTATCACGTCATACTTGAGGGAATATGCAATGCTTAAGCCACAAATGCATTTGTATGTGATTTGTTCACCACATCAAACCATTCATCAAACATTGAAGCATGCACATCAATCCTGAGGATCCTAAAAGTGTAGCAAGAAATTCAGGCTGAAATTCAGGGTTTGAATGTGAAGTTATGATGACTTTCCCAGACGCTGACATGATTGAATTTGATAAATGATATCGTTGCACATGAATAAATAAAGTTATCCACTGAAAATATGCCTAGTGCATCTTTTGGAGCAAAATTAATATAAGACCCTGTCTTATTTTTGGAAACACGTATGTTGTGTAGTATAAAACAAGCTACATACCTTTTGTGGGGATAAATGCAAGCTAATTATTGGAGGATTGAGGGCATCAGTATGTGTTTTTTCCCAAAAGAACCCAGTATACTGACTGAACATACCACTAGGTACAGTATCAATAGAAACATGAAAAAAATAAAGTCAATCAAAACATAAGACTTAATAACACAATAATGACTGTTCTGTAACTTTGTCTATTACTGCATAAGTTAACAAAGCTAATAAAATAATTTAATTTTGTATGTGCACTTTCCTGATTGAAAGCTCAGATCCTTGTAACATTTTTTACATGTAAAATGCAGTAAAATTTTACAAACTACTACATAGATAATACATACATTTAAAGATTTCTTTAAAGAAAAACTAAGACAAAGCAATTTCAAACATTAAAATAAGTGGAATCTACTAATATCTGTTCATCACTGTTATAAAAATGATGGACAGTTAAAATGGAGGAGGGGAAAACCCAAAAAACTCTATTCTTGCAGTATCACTTTAGAAAATAAACCTCTGGTGATTCTATAGATAGTTGTAACATAAAGGGGGAAAAAAAGTCAGGTACAATCACAGTTATTTATGATTGAAACCACAGTTTTGCTTAATTGCCCTAAATTTTGTGTTGTGTGTGGTTTTCCAATAGTGAAATGCAAACTCAGTAGATTAGTTTTTGGGTTTTTTTGTGTGAGAAGCAAGGAAAATTTCTCCATGAATGTCATACTCAGCTGGAACCGCTATCTTTCTCCTTTGCTGCCTTTCAGTGCACCCGAACTGTTTCTTTCTTTCCATGCAGCTTCATACACTCTCATCTGTTTTTGTACAATGCCTGCTTACGATTCACAATGTCGGTTCCACTCACACAACTTATTTGGGATCATAGATAACACAATCTATACCTTCCCAAACTCTGTAAATCAACCCCAGATAGAATAACTTTGGAGGTTCATTATCATCCATACCCAAAACCAATGGATTTTAGCAGGTGACAATCAACTCCCATAGTTCTTCCAAAGTAAATGATCTCTAGTCATGCACCCTTTCCACATTCTGCACCAGAACAAACTTTGGTGTGTTTGTGCACCTTGAGGACAAGGTTTCAGATAATATGAAATATACAGTAGTGTTCATGAACAAAATTTTACTTATAGCATAACACAATTTGCTTTTTCAGATTTTTCTGTGGAGCAAGTTCACTGCAAATTCAATTTCATGCAAATCATTTGCTTATCACTATTCATAATCCTTGAGACCTAGGCCAAGTGGCCATCCACCTCCTACTGGGTAAAAAATATTACATCATTAATGCACTCTAACAATATTTAACAATCAAAACACTTCACTGTGATAAATTAATACTCCACTAAAACAAGACTAATTTTGTGTGATATTACTAGTTTGAACACACATACAGCATACAAGCAGATGGTAAATCACTATACTTCCATTATGAGAGTTGAACTCACTTATAATCTAGGAACAGATCTCTGAAAGTTATATGATTAAAATTCGAAAATTACAAATTTTTATTCAGTTGTTATAATGTACATTTTTTTTACATAAAACATATCAATAAAACCATATATATACACATACATAATGGTTAAAAATGAATTGTTTTAAAGAAAGGAAAAATTTCCTGGAAAATTCTACTACAGGTTATTGTTGATGGCTTTGAATGAATATCTACCTGTCTTGCAAAAGAGTCACCTTTTGAATAATCAGACTGCTTTGATTAGTATCTTATCCACATCAATAGGTGATACAGAGCTGCCTGCTTCCTTTGAAAATTAACAAATTCTGGGGACATTAGTTTCTAATCAGGTACCCTTTATAGCTGACAACAATACTATTGTTTAACCAATGTAAATTTTTTACACTATTGTTCCCTGAGGAAACTGGCATGCACCATTGTTTAAGTGATCGCATGCTGATCTATGCAGAGACAAGCATTTATATATTTCTGGGGAAATGAGAATAAAGTAGAAAGAGAGTATGGTCGAGACTCTTGACTGCTGCCTGCTTCTTTTATACTTTTGACAGCAAACCGTGGGTACCCCTGTAGCAACAGTGGCTTGTACCTGGGCCCAAATTTCCCCAGGCTTGAGGCCTAGGTAACATGAAATAAAAAGTATGTTTATGAAAATTAGTATTGCTGGTGCAGACTTGTTGATGGATTGAACACCACACACTCCCATTTCAGCAACTGCTCTTTCACAGTCATATTATTAATTTAAAATATTTTCCATCAATAAACATTTTCAACTTGACAAAACATAATCAGGTTGAAAACATCTGCAGAAAGAAAATGCATTTGTAAGCTAAACCTGCCTGCATAAGCAAAATGGTACATGCCTAAAAATTAAAAGCATAATTCACAATGACTATTGATTATATTTTAAGCACATTAAAACCTTGTAAATAAAAAGCTGGGCAAGTTGGCATTTACATTTCAAGACGTGTTTGCTAAAAGTGTTTCTCCTGGCTCTTCACTTTTTCTCAACAATCCAACAACCTGTGTGCTAGCTTAATTTACAACAGTGGGCTATATTCAACAATTGCATATAATAATTAACAGGCACCCCCATCGGGAACTAATAATTGTTTTACACCCAAAGTTACCAGGAAAGGGTCTTCCAGGCCTGTTCTGGGCAAAGATGGATTGGCTATAATTCATCCCATAGAATCATCAAAATCATTACAAATGTACCAAGGCAGAATATAAACAAAAACAAATATGTGCCTGATAAAATTAAATGTAACTAAAATGTCAAGTTGTATAAATAGGAAGTAAAATATAGGTAAAATTACAAATGGTATTCATCCGAAAATTCAAAGTGGGTCTTGGACATGGAACTCCAAGCAGACTGTGCACAAAACTATAAAAACAGATCACAGATTAAACAAAAAATGCACACAGAGCGCTATATAATAATAATTTAGTTCCTATTCAAATATCAATAACGCATATAGTACTCATCTCTGCACCTCTGAAACATTAAATATGGCACTATTAAATGTTAGAGCATAAACTAACAAAACGTTTTTTATCAACGATCTTATTAGTGATAAAAAAATAGATCCTTATTGCTCTAAATGAAACATGGCTTAGTTCAGCTGCCGCGGCAGTTTTAATCGAATCTGTGCCTCCGGATTACAGTTTTACTCGTGCAAACCGCCAGGAAAAGGTGGATTGCATAACATTTACTCGAACCGATTAAAATGTAAAGATATCAGTTTTGGTAAGTTCAAGTCCTTTGAGTCTCGCCGTTGTTATCCATGGAGATTCTCAAGTTCTAGTACTATCCGTGTATAGACCTCCTAAATATAACGCGGCGTTTTTGGAGGAATTCTCTGACCAATGTCAATTTAATTACTAACTATGACACACTCCTAATAGTTGGCGACTTTAATTTTCATAGATAATCAGTGTGATCTAAAAGTAAAAGAATTTATGAACCTCCTGATTCTTTTGGTTTGAGACAACTCATAAATCAGCCTACACATAAAGCAGGTCATACGTTAGACTTAGTGATTACTAAAGGACTGAAAGTTGATATAAAACAGATCATTGATATTAGTATCAGACCATTTTCTTACTTTTAATATAGAAATAATGATAAAATACCCATGAGAAGCTATATTGTTAAAAAACGCTTTGATTCGCAGCAGCTTACAAAACATTCTAAGCAATCAGTCCGTTATAGTGCCAGCTATAATAGCGAGGAACAATGTAAATAGTAAGGTGGAAAGATTTAATTCTAAAGTAAGAGCTGCTGTTGACATAGTTGCACCTGAAAAGACAGTGAAAAATTCTTCTAGCATTGCTATACCATGGAAGACCCAAAGAGTGTCAGATTAAAGAGAACATGCATGAGCTGAGCGTAAATGGAGGAAGAGTAAACTACTATCCACCACGAAATATTAAAAGTCAAAATAACAGAATACAATAACGCTGTCCGTCTTGAGAGACGCTCTATTTCTCAAGATTATAAAAAAATGCTAGTAATCCCAGAGTCTTATTTTCAACAATTGATCGCTACTAAACCCAGGTAGCTCAAAGGAATGCCTCCAAGTGCTTCCAGTGAAACCTGTGAGGCTTGCTGTATTTTTCAATCAAAAATTAATGATAATAGAAATAACATATATATCTCCCCAACACTAAGGATCCTCCTAAACCCCAGCATCCTGTTATAAACAAATTAAACTCTTTCACTAGGATAGATTACCTGATTTAAAGAAAATAATCTCTCAATTAAAACCCTCCACCTCGTCCTTGACCCGATACCAACAAGATTTTTCAAAGAAGTATCAGGCTAATTGATAATGTTCTGACATAAAATTCGCTCACTAGATACTGGGGTCTTCCCAGACTGTCTTAAGATGCTGTAGTTAAACCCATACTTAAGAAACATAATCTCGACCCTCAGCTCTTGAAAATTTTAGACCCATCTCTAACCTGCCTTTCTTAAGTAAAGTTCTGGAGAAGGCAGTCATTATGCAGAAATGACCACCTAAATAAACATGCTATTCTTGATAAATTTCAGTCGGTTTTAGAACAAATCACAGCACAGAAACTGCACTCGCTAAAGTAGTAAATGACTTGCGGGTAAATGCAGACAGAGGCCATTTATCTGTTCTCATCCTCTTACATCTGAGTGCTGCATTTGACACCATTGATCACAACATTCTTAGAAATCGCCTTAGTCAATGGGTGGGCCTCTGGCACAGTCTTAAATTGGTTTGAATCCTACCTGACAGGAGAAAATTTTTGTTAGTTGTGGAATTACAACTCAAGACATGATACCGATTGTGTTCCACAAGGCTCTGTCCTGGGTCCGCTGTTATTCTCAATCTACATGCTTCCGTTAGGTCAGATTATCTCAGGGCACAACGTGAGCTACCACAGCTATGCTGATGACACACAGCTGTACTTATCAATAGCTCCTGATGACCCTGATTCTATTGATTCACTAACAGAATGTCTGACTAGTATCTCAGAATGGATGAATAGTAATTTTCTCCAAGTTAAATAAAGAGAAAACTGAAATTTTAGTGATCAGCAATAATGGATACAATGAGGCTATTAGAAATAAACTGGATACATTAGGATTAAAAGTCAAGACGGAGGTAAAAAGCTTAGGGGTGATTGTTGATTGTAACCTGAATTTTAAATCACATATTAATCAGATCATTAGGACAGCATTTTTTCACTTAAGAAACATAAGTAAAGTTAGACCGCTTATATCACTGAAAGATGCTGAGAAATTAGTTCACAGCGTTTGTTTCTAGTCGACTAGATTACTGTAATGCACCCTCTCAGGACTACCCAAAAAGATATAAATCGCTTGCAACTAGTGCAGAATGGCTGCTAGAATCCTCAACTAGGAAAAGAAAATCCGAACACATTTCTCCAGTTTTAATGTCACTACACTGGTTACCTGTGTCATTCAGGATTGACTTTAAAATTCTGCTTATGGTTTATAAAGCCTTAAATAATCTGCCCATCTTATATATCGGAATGTCTGACACCTTATATTCCAAATCGTAACCTTAGATCCTCAAATGAGTGTCTCTTTAGAATTCCAAGAACAAAACTTAAAAGAAGTGGTGAGCGGCCTGCTGCTATGCACCTAAATCGGAATAGCCTGCCAATAGAATTGCCAGGTTGATACAGTAACACTTTAAAACACTGCTGAAAACACATTACTTTAACATGGCCTTTTTATAACTTCATTTTAATCGTAATTTAACTTAATCCTGATACTCTATATGTTCAATCTCCTCAAAATAACTATTCATGGTGGCTCTAAAATCGGTACTGACCCCTACTCTCTTTTCTGTTTCTTTTTCCGGTTTCGCCACCACCACCTACTCAAAGCTTCATGATGCTCAAACAATGATGGACGATTAAAGGCAGAAGTCTACGTGACCATCATCATCATCAAGCCCTTCCGTGAGAATCCTAAATCCAAAGAGGACTGTTTCATTTATATTAGGTAGAATGCCCAGAGGGGCTGGGCGGCTCATGGTCTGGAATCCTACAGATTTTATTTTTCTCCAGCCGTCTGGAGTTTTTTTTTTGTTTTTTCTGTCCCCCCTGGCCATTGAACCTTACTCTTATTCGATGTTAATGTTGATTTATTTTGTTTTATAATTGTGTCTTTCATTTTTCTATTCTTTAATATGTAAAGCACTTTGAGCTACTGTTTGTAGAAAATGTGCTATATAAATAAATGTTGTTGTTGAAGTGTGGATACTGAATCAATGAAAAAGGATAATGAGATTATGGGTGACATTGCAAAATATGTGAAATACTGGTTAATGGGGGATATGCTTAAACCATTTTATAGGGTCATTATTGTAACCTTACAAGGTGTATAGTGTGTTAATCAACATGCAACATGTCATCCATGAGGTATAATCTGCAATATTCTGTGTAGTTTTTGTCTCTGTAAAACAAATACATAGGAAGCCTTTTCTAGGAGTGCAAATATGAGCAATGATGAAAGAGTAAAGTAGCTGAATGATTTCAGTTAAAATAAATTGAAAATATGTCAAACAATATTGGTTATGAGATATATTTTATTAGTTAATTTACTAAAATAATTTCCAAACTGTCAACTCATCTCTAATTTTTGTTTCATTCCAAACAGCTGCTTCTTTATGACTTGTGACACTGAACGTGATATTAAATCTGGCTGTAAAAATTGTACGTTGCACTTGTAATGGATGCATGGCATAGATTAGAATAAAGTCTGCCATGAGGAATACAATAGACTGAATAATAACACCTAATTTATTGAATGAAATAAAGCAGTAACTAGATTTTTATTTCTTTTTACAATTTATATTTATTAATTTATGACATTATTTTTTTTTTACTGGCAGACACTTTCAATGTTGCCTTGGGAACTGCAGGTCTGACATTGTGGTCAGCAGCACAGGAGCGCCGCAGGGGTCTGTACTTTCTCCAGTCCTGTTCAGCCTATATACATTGGACTTCCAATACAACTCGGAGTCCTGCCAGGTGCAAAAGTTTGCTGACGGCACTGCTATTGTGGGCTGTATCAGGAGTGGCAGAAGGAGGAGTATAGGACCTAATCGAGGATTTTGTTAAATGGTGCACTCAAACCACTACAACTGAACACCAGCAAAACCAAGTTGCTAGTGGTGGATTTTAGGAGGCCCAGGCCCCTCATCAACCCCGTGAATATCAGAGGTGACTGTGTGCAGAGAGTGCAGACCTATAAATACCTGGGAGTGCAGCTTGATGATAAATTAGACTGAACTGCTAATACTGATGCTCTGTGCAAGAGAGGACACGCCGACTATACTTCCTTAGAAGGCAGGCGTCCTTCAACATCTGCAATAAGATGCTGCAGACGTTCTTTCTGGACAGTTATGGTGAGACCCTCTTCTACACAGTGGTATGCTGGGGGGCAGCATAAAGAAGAGGATACCTCATGGACAAACAGGTGAGGAAGGCAGGCTCTATTATAGGCATGGAGCTGGACAGCTTGACATCTGTGGAGGAGTGACAGGTACTGAGCAGGCTCCTGTCAATCATGGAGAATCCACTGCATCCACTGAACAGTATCATCTCCAGACAGAGGAGCAGCTTCAGGGACAGACTGCTGTCACTGTCCTGCTCCACTGACCGACAGAGAGATCGTCCTCCCTCACACTATGCAGCTCTTCAGTTCCATCCGGGGTTAAACGTTAACATTATTATACAATGTTATTGACTGTTATACCTGCCTTTGCACTTCCACCTTGCATTTTTAACTTGCACTTCACTTTTATGTAATTAATATTGTTTTATCAGTTTGCTGCTGCTGGAGTATGTGAATTTCCTTGGGATTAATAAAATATCTATCTATCTATCTATCTATCTATCTATCTATCTATCTATCTATCTATCTATCTATCTCTGAATTGTTCTTTTCTCTTCTTGTAAATAAAAATAAAACTGCCTCGAATTCTAGTCTGTTGCTTTTTATTAGGTACAAATAGAAATGTGGGATCCTTAATCAAAAAATAAAGTTTGACAAGAAACCTAATATGATGTAAGTATGTGATTGCATATCACAATGTAACAATTTGAGCAACGCAGTGAAGAGATTTAGGAGATGTGTCTTCTTCAGTTCTTCTATGTCTGCTGTCTTACATGTTCTGAGCAATGCCTTCTTTCCATTTTTCCAAAGGTCTGTACCAATGCAATTTCATTACACTGTTGCGCCAACCATATATTGTACTTTATGTGAAGAGGCTAGAAGATAAAAAACAAAACATACTTCATAAGTTCTTTGTTTTATTTGCTATCAATGAAGATTGCCTAATTTAAAATCCTTTACATTTAGTACCAGTAGAATTAAATTTAGCAATAAAATTAATAAATATTCACACACAAACTATGGTGAGGACACACACAAAAATGACTAAAAGAAAGAAACTCCTGACTTGGCTATAACACTTACAGTGAGGTATTATGAGATGTGTTGCTACTGGTATTATAGAGCCCCAGTAGCATTCTTGATACACTTCTGCTGAATGATTGTTGATTGAAAGAACTCAGAGTTAGTGTGTCACCATTGTTCATAAAAGGCATTCAGTTTTTTTATTCTATCCATCGCTGCTACCTCCATGGGACCCAGAGTGTCCCTAACTGAGCCTTTCCTTTTAATTAGCTTGTTGAGTCAGTGGACCTCTTTGAAATGATATTACTAGTTCAGCACACCACCGTGTATGTACATATTAGGGCCTCTGCATCCACTCCCAAATAGTGACTGGATGCAGAGGCTCTCTGTACAATGAAAGTCAGTAACAGTTCTTTGGTTTTGTTAAATGTTAAGTTGCGAAGAATTCTTTTTGCAGCAAGAATCAAAGTTCTCCACCTGGCCCATATACTCTGTGTCATCCCCCTTATTGATACACACCCCATGAATCCAGAATTATCTGAGAGTTTCTGCAAGTGACATGACCTAGTTTTATATTTATAAGTTGTACAGAGTGAACAGAATATTAGGCTAGACTGTTCCTTGATACACCAGTCTTGTTGAAATCTGTATCAGAGATAAGTCCATTATCCAGGACATCATAGATTCATCCACCTTCATATGCCTGAGCTCACTTCTTAACAGGGATGACTGGATAATATTGAATACACTGGAGAAATCAAAAATATAATCCACACAGTGCTGCCAGCTTTGTTCATTTGAGGAAAGCTTTGTGGAGCAGATAAATAATTGCATCTTCCACTCCAAACTTTGTCCGATATGCAAACTACAGAGGGTCCAGGTGGTCTACCACAGAGGACCATATAGTCTAGGACCAGTCTCTCATAGGTCTTCATGAAGTGAGTTATACTGTACGTGCTACTGATCTTTATTCATGTGAGCTCAGGTGCCTGCCTTCTTTGGAACAGGAACAATGCAGCATGTTTTCTACAGCAGTGGACGATTTGGAGACACTAAGGATAGACTGAACAAGTGACAGAGGATACCACACAGTTGGTCAGCACAGGCCTTAAGAGGTTAAGTAATGCCTCCATCTGGTCCTGCTGTATTTCCTACATGTAGCTTCCTCTGTTGTCTCCTCACTTGGATACAAGACTGATTATCTAGCATACCACAGTTAAATATTGATCTGGGGACAAATAAAGTTATATCTAAATAAAAAATTATATATATATATATATATATAAAAATTTTATTGCCTCTAGTATAGCAAGTGTGACTTGACACTAGTCTTAAAAGCTTTTATTCTTTTAAATTCCTTTACTTTGCTGGTGAGTAAGGGATTTCAAGCCCTTTCATTAGCAAGTCTTCCTTACCTTTTTATCATTTTTTCTTTGGGACAAAATGTACTCTTTACAAACATCTGGAAATCTATGCCTTATATTCCCTTTGGATGACATATATGACATGGGAGCAGCAAAATGCTAGTCTAAAACCTCATATGATGAAAAGGTTTTACAGAAAAATACCTGACTGTACACATCACTTTTTGTCAGAAGTGAGCTTATCTTTTCCTCAGCAGGCATGTAGAGCACTCTTTTGGATAAATAATCTGTAAGTGGTTTCCAGCTGGGTGAGAACCATAGCTTTTCAATGAGTGGTATCTCTCATCAATGTATAACCTCCAGTCAGCCCAGCTGTAATTTGGAAAAAGAAAATAATTGTACCTTTTATTTATGTGATTTGTTTGTACAGTGCCAGTAGATTATCCTGAAATCACAAAAGTTCATTAATAACACACTTTTATACTGTATATCCCATGCATATGTACTTTGATTGCAGCTGAGGTACATATTTCTTTCAAATCAAGAAACTGTATGATTGCTACTAATGCTGAGTCTTTAGTTGTTGAGAACATACTTTAATATGACTTAAAGTATGGTATTTTAGTGATGCATATTTTATATATAAGCTAAAAATACTTTTAAAATTAAGGGTTGTGATTTCAACTTATACATTTGGATCCACATCACAGAGTATCAATCCCCTGAGATTTCCAAATTTTAAAAAGATAAAAAATATAATTCCACGAGATTAATAAATTATCTAATCCAATCTAATCTAACAATACTGCTATATTAATATCTTAACAGCCCACTGTCGTATGAAACTTACTAATGCCTATAGTCTAATATGTACACAGCAATATTAAAGTGCAGACCTGCTTACAATTTCAATCAATTCCAAATCAATAAAACTAATGTAGGATGAATGGTCTTTGCTATTAGGCATCCAACTTTAAATCATCTATATATCATTATTAAAGCAGCCCCATCAGTCTCAGGATTTATGCTAACCCAGCATATAGTAGCTTACTCTTATTCTTACTCATCTAGACTTGTCATATTTCTTTCTCATATTGTCTTTTAATACAAAAAAGCAAACTCAATGATCTAAAACACCTGGAACAGTTCTGACCTCTGAGCACAACTCCCAATTGCATCTGACCCTTTTTTCATCACATAAAATCAAATTATTCTTTTTAGAGAAAAAATAATTTTTTCTCTGATCAGCAGGTTATTCAGATAATTCCTCAGTTAAACAAATGCTGTTTTGCATTACTTCACCTAATTGTCAGCTGATGGAAGGTTCAGTTTTATTCCCTATTGTAACATTCTACACACCTAAAGCCATAGGTAAAAATGTATGTGTCAATTTATGTATAAAGAAACTGTTTTGCCTTCAAGACAGACATGATAGAAGATATTAATAGAGTTCAAGATAATTCATACTGATCTAAGTATGTTTTAATAACTAGGGGTTGCCTCCCTGCTCGCTCGCCCCTACCCCGTGTTTGGTTTCCAGATACACAAGTGTAAGGGTTTTTCTTTGAATTGTTGCTATTTCATTAGTTTCACTTTTATTTCAGAACTTCAGTAAAAAATTTGGAATCTTTCTGTCCCATTTGCTGAATTTTTTAATGGTCTGTGGACTTGTGCTTAATGACTTGTCCAAATTTGGGATTTTTTTGTTTGAATTTCGCACAGAAAAAAAGTCCACATCATCACGTTAAAAATTTTTTTAAAGTAACCAAAGATGCATTTGAGAAAAACCCGTTTTGAAATTCTCTGACTTAAACTTTTCCCTTTTTTTTTGTCAGCGTCAGTTTTTTTGTTTTGATACGTAGTGATGCGAATAAAGGTAAAAAACTTTAACAATCCAATTTTAACCCCCTTCCACAACTTTCTAGCCCCCTTGATCCCTCCCATGTCCCCCCCCCTTGAAATCAGCCCCCAGCTGTCTATTGGGCTGACTCCCCCCCTTCAAGGGCCTAAAGTCACTTAAGACAAAAACTTCAGCTTCGGGATGTTACAATACTTTTGCCTGTTACCCAATTCCCCTTTCTTGCACATGTTCCGCCTTTGGGTGTCTGTTCTCGGGGGTTTTTTCTTTTGCAAAGGCACAGGATCTGTGTTTTACATGATTTCCCCAATGACTGAATTTTTTTCAACTTGGGTGTCTTGCAAGAATCTTATTTTCCCCCGGCCCCGAGCGCTCCGTTATTTTTTTTGTCTAGGGTTTTTAAAAATTTTTTCAGAACCAAGAAGACCCAATCTCTTGCCTGGCTTTTACATTCCAGGATTGTCTTTTAATAAGAGAGATTTAATGGACGAGGGGAAATAATAAAAAAGTTTATATAAAATCTTTTATATAGAGAGTTTTAATGACGTTATGTGGGAAAAATAATATAGTTTATATAAAAGACAATGCTAGTCTTAGACAAAAAAAATGTAAATTTGTTTTAAAAATTAAAAATTTCAGACTGAATATTTGAAATATTCTGAAAATTAAAAAAATGGGAAAGGGAATATGGAGTAACTGTCTTGGTATATTTTGATCTCATTTCAAAAAAATAATTAAATTTACCAACCCAGACTGTATTTTTATTTGATTTTTATCTGACTGAAAGATTTTTTCTGGAGGACTCTGGCGTTATATTTTCCGGGAAGGACAATTTTCTTAATCTACAAGAACCATCAAAAACATGGCTCTTTTAACAAAAACCCTACATCACCTTTACTTTTCTTTTTTTGTTGTTTCCCCTCCCCGGGCTTTTTTGTTCTCTGTAGGAGAAACAGAGATGGAATTTTAAGAATACAAAAAATTTGGCTGTGGTTTGTTGGACAACCCGATACAAAAAGATCCTGTTGGTGGGGAAAAAAAAAATCAACTTTTTTTTAAAAGGGTCAGTTTGGGGGTTTTTCTGACCTCCCCTCACTACACATTTTTAAAAAAAAATAATAATAGTAAAATTGACAAGGGTTTAAAAAAGGGGATTTTTTGATGTTTTTTAATAAATTAATTTTACTTTTGAAGCTATTTTCATGAGAATAGTTATATGGCAATAGTTTTTAAAATTGTTTGACAATTGAATGTTCTTTCCATTGTTCTTTTTTTTATATTTTTTTATTTTAAATTTTTTTTTTTGGGGTCTGCAAAAAAAAAAACTAAAACAACAAAAAAGGGTTTTTTTTTATTTAAAAATTTATTTTTTACAGACAAATTGAAAGGAAAGTTGAACATTTGATTAACCCCCCTGCAAAATTATTTTGACCATTAAAAAAATTTGGCCAAGAACAAAAAAAAGACTGGAAAAAAAGATAATCTATTTTTCTGTTAGCGTTATTGTT
This sequence comes from Polypterus senegalus, assembly GCF_016835505.1. Taxonomy (NCBI): domain Eukaryota; kingdom Metazoa; phylum Chordata; class Cladistia; order Polypteriformes; family Polypteridae; genus Polypterus; species Polypterus senegalus. The sequence continues at coordinate 39,447 of NW_024380049.1, forward strand.
GATAAGAGGTACCACAAAGAACCAGGCCTAACCCCCAAAAAGACATTATTTTCCATAAGTCTTTTTTTACCAATTGCAGATTAAACGCTATCTTTGAAAAAAACACTCATGTTGTTACCCTGCGGGAAAAAACCTGCTTTTCTAACACATCAAAATAAAATTTGAATTTGAACCTAAATTGGGCTGCCTGTTTTACACAAAGGGATATTTTGACTAAGGAAAAAAAAGCTTTACCAGAGGGGGGAATTGGTGAACCAGGCCATTGACCAATTGACTGCTGGACAATGCCCCCAAGTTGCAGTTAAAGGGATCCTGGCCCCTCCAAAACTCTTACTGGGACGTTGACCCCAAAAAGATAAATTTAGTCAAATCATAGATGACATTTATTTCATAAGATAAAAGATTTTTAGATATTAATTTCTCTTTTTGGACCCAAGACCTGTTTATAATATTAAATCCACCCCTATAGAAGGGAAAACCCCTACTATCTTTTTTTCTGCAGCAACTTTTTTCAAAAAAACAAATTGAAAAAAATGTTTCATAATAAAATAAAATTAATTATTAGAACAACAATCAAATGAATATTTTTTTATAAGCCAAATGTAAAAGGAATATTTCCCCTATTTTTTTTTTTTTTTTTTTTTTTTTTTTCACCTGTCAGTAAACGGGACACATGCAATGTAATTTTGTGTACGTTGTCATCATTCATGGTTTTTTTTTTTTTTTTAAATATATAAATTTTTTTTTTTTTAAATGGGTTTTTTTAAAAAAGGGGCCCGGAAAAAAAAAACAAAAAAAAAAGGAAAGAAAGGGGGGAAAAGAGGGGTGGAAATGGAAAAAGAAAAAAGGAGGATAAAGAGAGGGGAGACAAAAAAAAACACCACAATCTGCTTTACCTGTTGAGAAAAAAAAAAAAAAAACAGAAAAAAACATGAACCAAATCTGTATCAATCACGTGATTAATAAAATTAAATGCTATTGAACACCCCAAAGTAAAAAATTTTACAAGATAGGATTAGGGGAGCTAGGCAAAAAGTGTGTCGTATTCCTGATTATACACTGCACCTTTGCACCCCCGATATGTGGCGCACGTATTCATAAGGTTCCTCCTTTAAATGCTTGGTGTAAAGTGGGGGGGGAACACAGCCCCCCCCCAGGCCCCGGCAAAAAGGGAAACCCCGTGCCCCAGACACCCAGAAACCCCCGGGAACAGGAGTCTGGGGGCCCCCCGGGGGTGACTGCAGCCCCACCAAAAAAGAGCATGGAGACCCCGGGGGAAAGGTCATCCAGCAGCACTGTGCCAAAGCCCGGGGGGGCCATGGTGGGGGCAGGGGCCCCCCTGGCAGTCGGCCGCCCAGGGAGGACCGGCCCGGGCCCGGGATCCAAACCCCCGCCGGGCAGGGGCCTGACACATCTGTGGGGTCAGGTCCCGCCAAGAAACCGCCGGGGTGAGCCAGCCCCGCATTCCAGCCCGGCCCCGAGAACCGCCAACACAACAGCGGTTGGGGATCACCCCCGGCAGGAGGGGGGGGAAAAGGCCCCCTTTGGGGGAGCTTGGGTTTTGGCGGGGTGAGTCAAGATCACCCAAAGACTAGACATACAGGCATACTTAAAAGCTCCCCCCCCCGGGGCCGATACAAACGCTCACCCCTCATCAACTGGAACTAAAAAAACACTGAACCTCTCCCCATGTATTTTTAAATTTGGGGTGTAGCCCGGAGGACTGCCCCAACTCCGCGTGGTCAGGCCCACCAGCCCAGAACCTGCCCACGGCCACTCCTCCTCTCAGCCCCGCCATGAACAGAAAGAGCAGGGGCCCCCCCCCCGCCTAAAATTGATGTTGGTGAGTGTTGTTCTGAATGCTTTTAAAAAAGGAGGAGGATATGGCTCTGAAACCTCTCCCCCCGGGAAACCCCCACTGTCTATGTGTATTTAAAAGAAATAGAAAGCGCCAGAGGTTAATAAAGACCCCCCTCTTGACACCATTCAGTGTTCCCCCCCAAGGCCCCAAAGGTTTTTCATGAAAGGGTGGTAAAGGGGAAAGTCTAAGTTGTGAATTTAAAAAAGAGATGGTGGTCACTAGGGGGCAAGGGAATACCTCCCCTGCACCCCACGACCCCCTGCACCTCAAAACCCCATGAGTGTTGGTGTGATGGGCGGGGGAAGGGGGGCTTGGGGGTGGGAAAAGGAAAAAAGGGGGTGCCACCCCCCCCCCGTCCACTCCTCTGACCCCCCAAAGGGACCCCGCTCCCCCCGAAACCATCAGGGCGGGGGGCCCCGGCCCCGAGACCAGGGCCCCCCGGATACCAAGCGACCAGGGCGCAGCCCTCCGTCCCCACCACCTTTAAAAACCTGCCCATCCCCAAAATTCAGTCAACTCCCAAACAACATATGACAATAAAACCCAGGCCAGTCCATTTCCCTCTCTTTTTTCCCCCCGCCTGCAAGGGGGGCACCTTGCGGGGCCACCCAAAGATGTAACAACTTCCCGCCAGCTAGAGGCCTCCAGTTCCACCGATCCTGAAGCCCCGCCCAGGGCCCCGGTTCTTCACTGACCCACAACCCCCGGGACACCCCCACAGGACCCCCCCCAGACCCAGCCTTGCATGTGTTCCAAATAACAAAAACGTAGTATTTACTTTCCAGTCAAAGCCCAAGAAAAACAATTCGGGTTTAAAAATGGGGGGGTGTGGGCGTTTCTCTTAGAAATTTAAAAAGACAAAAGGGGGCCGGAGAGGTTTGGAAGGTTTTAAAGGTGGGGGGAAATTTTCATGGCTTTGGTAATTTAGGAAAGGACGTGAAAAATGAAAAAACACAAAAAAAAACTATAAGACAAAAGATGCTTGAAGATATTAAAAGCAAAGAAAAAGGGCAAAACGGGACATAATGTCACCCTTTTCGGGCTTTAAAAATGAGACTCAGATTACGGCCCCCTGGATGCCTTGTCTGTTATCACAGTTTTCCCTCTGGGGTGGAAAAAGTCTTGATGGGGAGACATTTTTTTGCAGCTTCACTCTGTGGTTAATAGCCCAGGGGACACTCATCTGGCATGGGTGATTTCCCAATGCAGCCACTGGCACTGGGGCTGGTTTGGGGATTGTCTCACCCCTCATGGGTCGGGGTGACGGGGAAAAGGGCCCATTTTCCCTTTGACACGGTCGGGGGCAAATCGGGATCCTGGTTCCAGCGCCCAAAACCCTCTGGGGACTTGGTACCCAATCTGTGGTGCAGTGAATGAGAAAGATCACATCATAAAGGGGGGATGGAGGTTCAAAACGCGGGGTCTAGGAAGTCCCCAGTTTGGAATTCACCACAGAGTTGTTGTTTTTTTAGCAAAGTTAGGTCCGAGGTTCCCCATAAAAAAAGAGCCTGGACTTGGCCAGACTCCAAGACCAGGCTGTTTTAATGGGCTTGCATGGTTTTAGGGAATTAGAGGAAAATTTTTATATTAGTAAAAGGATAGCAAATTAACTGAAGAGCCATAAAAGTAATTAAACCCCAAAAATTAGATTAAGCATAAATTAGAATGTTAACAAATAATATAGGTCAAGAAATTAACTAAAAATCAATTATATTGCATTATTTTTACACAATAAAATTTTAATAAGAAAGAACAGAAAAATTGACCCAAAAACCAGCTTTGGGCAGGATAAGAGTTTTAAAAACCTGTGTTCAAGGCTGGGGAAATGATAAAAGAAGATTACTCGAAAGGGGGGTTTAAACCCCCCTTTTAAAGTCAGCAGAAAAGGGAACAAAAAAGGGTTTTGTAAGCAGGGGGCCCTGACAAATGCCTAAGAGAAAATCTTAAATAAATTCAGGTTAGAAAAAAACTAAAAAAAAGCAATTAACAGTGTAGAAAAAAAAAACAAATCAAGCATAAAAAGATTAAATAAAACATATATACTTTTTTAAATTTAAAACAAGCTTAGGTCCTAATAAAAAGTTTGGAAGGGTTTTTGAAAAAGGGAAAAAGAGGGAAACCCCTACTGGGAATTAAGCCTTGGGCCCGTTAAAAAAATGGGGAAAGATAGAAAAAAAAATAAATACCAAAGGGGCCATGATGGGAAAGTAAGAAGATAATAAAAGTTCCCCGGAAACTCAAAATTCGGCCGGACAGGAGTAGAAGGAGTCAGAGAAGATGGAGCAAGAGAGCTCATTAGAGCGAGGTCAGAAAAGATAGGAAATGACATAAGAAAAGCCCAAAGATGGTGACAGGAAGCCATCCACCCTGTCTTAGACCAATCAAAATAAGCCGAACAGACACCAAGAGGAATAATGGACAGTAAAACCAGGTGCAGAATGAGCTAATCGAGCGAGTAAAAATGATAAGAAATTGTTATAAAAACTTCAATTGCTGTAATATTCGGGGCTCGATCTCATTCGGCTGAATTGGGTTGAGTCCATGTGGTTGATTTATTGCAATAAAGCCTTAAAACTCTGTCTGTCTATCTCGAGTCCTAATAGCCTTTATTTTTAGGTAAAAAGCCTTCTGATGGTGAATTTTCACCCGACAGATTGAGCGACCCCGACATGAGGAAATAACAGGTCACCTGCGTGAATCCAGAGGCAGGGGCAATGCTCTACGAACGGCACAGTTTGGCCACCTACATGTATAAGGTAAGCATATTTTCGCTAAACTAATTTGGTAAAGTTTCAGAGAGCATCCGCCCCTCCAACGGAGACAGGCAGCATTTGGCCTTTCTAAAACAAACAGGTAGGAATAAGGCATGAGCAGACAGACTTGAATAGAATGAGTGAAGACTGTACAGCTAATATGAATGTTGTAGGGAATGAGAGTGCAGTAAAATAATGGAAATTTCATTTTTTGGTTTTAATAAGAAGCCCTGAATCGGGGACGGGGGCCTGACGGTGCAGAATATAGCTCCCCCCGATCCGGGGACGGAGGCCTGCTTGTAACGGGTAGTGTTGAAACCCTATCAAATACTAGGGTTGCCATAGTGGCGGCGAACCGAGAGTATACTAAAGTTGCCGGGACGACAGCTTCCGAGTATAGATGGGGGGTGGAAATTTCCCGGGAATTAACATCTTATACTGGGCTGTATAGCTGTCCGTAAAACGTGAGCGAAAAGGCATAGCCATCCGTCTGCAAGCCCCCGGGGTGCCAGGAAACGTGAGCGAGTAGGTATAGCCATCCGTTCAAGCCGTTTTGGAGCCAGAAAGACGTGAACGGGAAGGCGTGACTCTGTCTGCAAGCCTTTTTGAGTGCCGGTAGGTCGAGGGGGAAGGTGTGACCTCTGCCTGCAAGCCGTTTTACGAAAGGAGACAGTTTTTGGGAAAGCTGACGGCATACCAGTGCCAACAGTTCCTTCTAATTGTGCCACAGTAAAGGAGTTGATTCAGGTGCGCTTGGAGACCATCGTCGCTCCCCTGAATTAGAGAAGGATTGCAACGTATAGGCAGAAATCATGCATGTTCGTCGCTTTCAAGTTCGTATAAAGAGCTGGTGAACGGGATCCGTGTGGTAACAGGTGGAGTGGAGTGTCTAGTACAAGGGACAGATAAGGGAATTAGAACTTTTTTTTATTTTTTGATTTCTCTTTGATAGGGGTTTGGGAGGACGCATGTGCTGTGTGTATGAGTGCTTTTAAAAGCGTCGTGGCAATTGTTGAAGCACGTACAGGTGCCAGAATGCTTGGGGCGCTTTTAAAAAGCGAGCGGTGAGATTGAAGAAGAATGAATGGTACAGAGGTACAAAAACTACTTTAGGGCAAGAACAGGGCATTAGGGATTAGTACACTAGGTGCTAAAAAGTGTGATTGAGTATGAATGTGTTTTAGGGTGTAACTTTTTTTGTGCAAAATAAACTATATTGATTTAGAGAATATAGAAAAACCTGCGTGTGAAGTAGCTGTAAATAAATTTCACCTGGTGGGAGGAGCAGTAAGAAAGGAAAAATGACAGAGTGGGTTTGAATATCTTTACAACGTGTATTCGGAGGTGAATAAAAAAACAGTGCTAAAACAGATAAATATATACATAAGAGTGAAAAGAGAAATAAAAATATTACGATTTTGAGGAGAAACAAGAAAATAGCAGGAGCTGTAGATCGAATTACGGGGAAAAGTGCTGTGAAAATACTGGAAGGTTGAGACTCAGGAGAAAAATAGTACAAGATTTCTTACTGTGGTTGTAAGTTGTGGAAAAGTTAGGAAGCAAATCTATAGCACAAGAAAGGTCCCTGGGGAAATCAAGCCTAATTTAAATAGAAATTCAAAATTTAAATTGCGATAGGGAAAAACACGGTTACAGGGGGGTTTAAAAAGAGTGCAAGGACTTGCCGTGCATATATTGAGGCGTAACGATCCCTTCCACAAAGAACCATTGAAAATTATTCAAAAATGTAAGAGAACAAAACGTTTTCAAAAAACCCTGTGGGGTTTTTGGGGGTAAGAAAAACACATGGAGACCTCTGGAATGTAGTTCAATTATGATTTTCTGAAACTGCCTGGGATATAAAATTTCCCAAGCTCGTGACAAATGGTTAAAATGAATTTTGCT
>NW_024380050.1:0-46886 GCF_016835505.1 Polypterus senegalus
AGATTTTTCACGGTCTTTCAGGTGCAACTATGTCAACAGCAGCTCTCATTTGTATTAAGTCTTTCCACCTTACTATTATTATCCACTATTGTAGCTGAATAAATTGATTGCTTAGAATGAAATTTGGGCCAGGTCAAAGAAGCGTTTAACAATATGCTTCTCATGAGTGTTTTTTATCATTATTTCTATATTAAAAAGTAGAAGAAAATGGTCTGATACACCAATATCAATGATCTGTTTTATATCAACTTTCAGTCCTTTAGTAATCACTAAGTCTAACGTATGACCTGCTTTATGTGAGGCTGATTTACGAGCTGTCTCAAATCAAAAGAATCCAGGAGGTTCATAAATTCTTTTACTTTTAGATCACACTGATTATCAATATGAAAATTAAAGTCGACAACTATTAGGAGTGTGTCATAGTTAGTAATTAAAATTGACATTAAGTCAGAAAATTCCTCAAAAAAAGACGCGTTGAATTTTGGAGGTCTATACACGGATAATACTAGAACTTGAGAATCTCCATGAATAACAACGGCGAGATACTCAAAGGACTTGAACTTACCAAAACTGACATCTCTGCATTTTAACTGGCTCGAGTAAATGTTAGCCAAACCGCCTCCCTTTTTCCCGTGGCGTTCTGTACGAGTAAAACTGTAATCCGGAGGCGCAGATTCGATTAAAACAGCAGCGCCGTCTGATTTAATCCATGTTTCACTAAGTGCAATAAAATCTATTTTTTTATCACTAATAAGATCGTTGATAAAAAACGTTTTGTTAGTTAAAGCTCTAACATTTAATAGTGCCATATTTAATGTTTCGGAGGTGCAGAGATGAATACTATGTGCGTTATTGATATTTGGAATAGGAACTAAATTATTTTTATTAGCGCCGCTCTGTGTGTATTTTTTTTGTTTAATCTGTGATCTGTTTTTATAGTTTTAATAAATTGTTCCTCTAAAATAGTAATTTTAATTAGATTATTGGAGTTTATACCGTATTTCCTAGATTTCTACGTGCATTGAGATTGCTTATTACAGTATTAATGCTGTGCACTTGAACGGAAGATTCTATTACACACTTATCATGTCCTAGCACAACAGTATCATTTCGGAAAGGGTTAAGAGCATAGATAGATAGTCAAGAAAAACAAATTACCTTCGATATTGTAGCGACCCGTGGTTGAGTCTTGAAGATTTTCAAGCCGATTTCACCGTGCACCTCTTCCAAGCTGTCGGCTAGCGGATTGCCAGCATTAGGCACGCAGCTGTACCCAGCTCTTTAAGTACAAGCCGTGTCCATATACCGCACGACTACGAGCGTCTGGCAGCACGCAGCTGTACCCAGCTTCTGAGTAGCGAGCACCGTGTCCCATACACCGCACGACCTCGAGTGTCTTGGCATTAATTGCTTAGATGAAATTTAGCATAATAACAGCTCTGTCCTGTTGTATCTCTTTATTCACAGATAGCCAGAAGCAAAGCTCAAATTCATCCGCTTAACCACTGTCAAGGTCAACAACAAAACGACATTTCTAAACGGCGGTATCTATTTACATTTTTACAACCCCGGACGCATATATCCCAACCCATCCCCACGGCTGCGCACAAACACATATAACATTTACAACAGGAAAGACAATTACGAACTTAGTTAATCTTACACACAATAACTTTCACACATAAATTTCCCAAAACCCCACAACTATTTTACATAATTACCCACAAGAGGGTTAGTGTCCCCACAACCCTAATTTCACAAACAAAGTCTGATAAATGTCCTGGCCGGGCGGACACGTTTGGCCTGCCTGACTCTTCATCACCCGTGCCAGGCTCAGTCCTGAGACTGTCAAGTTCTGTCTCGGCACCGAGGGTGGATGTTGGAGAGTTGATTTGGTTCTCAAGTCTTTCTGGTGCTGGGGCCAATGGGTGGTAAGGTGCCAAACGGTCTTATGCAGCACCACCCTCTGCCCCATTCCAGGCATTCGACTCGAAACCACGTCCGAAATTGCATCCAAAATTCTCCAGGTCCCTGCCAATGGTGCGTAAGTTTTGTGGACAACCCCTGTTTCTCTGGGGCAAAACATCCACACTTTGTCCCCTTGCTTCAGGGTTGGACCATGCGCCGAAGTGTCATATGCCCGCTTCTGGCGGGCTCCAGCCCTCTAGGGCCTCCGGGCCAGTTGGTGTACAGTGTCCAGTCGCCTTTCAATCGCCGGAGATAGTCCGCTTCGTGACCGCCAGCAAGCTCAGGCTCAGGGGTGACAAACACCAAGTCCACCGTGTGCGATCTCCTTCCAACATCAGCCCCGCCGGGGCACTGACTCGATTCCTGAACGCGCCCTATACCACAAGACCAGAGGCAAATGTTGATCCCAGTCTCTCTGGTGTTGACTAGTGAGGATCGCAAGTTGGGCGCCAAGGTGCGTTAAACCGCTCTACCAGTCCATCGCTTTGCGGTGAAGGGAGTGGTCCGGTCTTCTTCACCCCATCCGCTGACACACCTCTTTAAACAACCGCTCTCAAAGTTCCGCCCTGGTCACTGTGCAGTTCATTGGGCACCCAATCGAGTGAACATTTCGCCAGCAGTTTTGACCCGCCGTGGAGGCACTTTGATCTGAATGGCGTATGCCTCCGCCATTTGGTAAAATAGTCCATCGCCACTAAAACAAAACGCATTCGCCTCTGTGGTAGGGAAAGGACCGCACATCTACCGTAATCCTCTCCATGGGAGCCCCGGGACGAGATACTGTTGTAGTGGCGCGCGAGAGCGCCGACCAGGTCCTTTCTGCGCGCAAACGCCACAGCAGTGGACGGCATCTCCTATCTTGTCGCTATCCGGCCAATAGAACGCTGCCGCAGCCGACGCACTCGTCTTTGCATTTCCAAAGTGCCCAGATCCAGTTGCTCCATGAACCCAACGGAGGACCGTTGTCAGCGTAAGCCATGGGAACCAGAAGTTGCAAATGGTCAGCACCCCTCTTGTGCCTGCCATCTTCGGTAGATCACACCATCGCGAACTCCAGGCTGCCCCACTGCGTAATGTAACAACTTGAGTTCCGCCCTTGGGAAGATACGGTTTGCCAATCGGGCATTCCTGGGTCTCCAGCCAGCCCCTTACCTCCTTCAGCACTTGGTCGTCTGCTTGTAGTTGCCTTAACTGGTCGATGGTGAATGGTTCCTCTGCTCCATCCGTGTCCTCTAGCCCGCTGCTGCTGACGAGGGTCTCATACCCTTTTCTTCTTGCCGCTGCAATATCGGCAGTCATCGAGGACGCATGGCCGCCTGGAGAGGGGCATCAGCATTTGCATGCTGCGCCCTGGTCATGTTGCACCTCAAATCATACTCCTGAAGTATTTCATCCACCTTGCCACCTGGCCCTCAGGTTGCCGGAAGTTTAACAGCCAGTAGGCAGCATGGCAGCTTTGAATCGTGAACTTAGTGCCCAAAAGGTAAGGTTGAAGTGTCGCACTGCCAAGATCACTGCCAATGTTCCCACCGGTAACACAGTAGTTTTTCTCCGCCGACTGAGGCTGCAACATAGTAGGCCACCACTCTTTCTCCGTCTCCCCTTTGTGGGGTACTGGCGCCCCACATTACTGGCGCCCGTGTCCAATATAAAGGGTTGGTTGGGGTCAGGGTATGCCGGGACAGGTGCACTGGTAAGAGCAGCTTTGAGTTGTTGGAAGGCATCGGCAGTCCTCCGTCCCACTCGAACTGTTGGCCCTTACTCGTTAGCTGGTGCAAGGGGTTAGCAATAGTTGCAAAGTTTTTCACGAATCTTCGTAGTATGAGGCTAAGCCCAGAAAGCTCCGCAGCTCGGGTGACGCTTGGCTGGTGGGGCCAGTTGCTCACGGCAGTCACCTTTGTTGGGTCGGTAGCCACCCACTTCGCAACCACATGTCCCAGAAACTGAGTCTGTTGGGAGAGGAGGTTACATTTTGGGTTCAACCGCAACCCGGCGCTACTGAATGGCCGCAAGACTTCCCGCAAGTTGTGAATAGCCTGATCAAAGTCTCTGGCATGGATTAACAAATCGTCCAGATAGACCACACACCGGTTCGGGAATGTCTTTCAGCACCCTTCCATCAGTCTTCAAAAGTGGCCGGTGTACACAGCCCAAATGGCATCACTTTGAATTGCCACAACCTGCCCTATGTGAATGCGGTTTGTGTCGGTCCTCTGGTGCTAGTTCCAACTTGCCAATACCCACCGAAGTCCAAGGTGCTGAACCAGCAGGATCCAGTCACATAATCCAGTATCATCGGCGCGCAGTGGTACAGTCTTTCGAGTGACTTGTTTTAACCTTCGAAGTCCACACAGGGCCAACCCCGCTTTCTTCCGTATCATGACCATTGGTGCAGCCCAGGGCTGTCCAAGGCTCATGACGCGTTGGCTGCCATTCCACAAATCATTTCCTCGCAGCTGACGCCTGAAGAGGCAATCGGTGGGGGCGCAAACAATGGGAGCTGCATGGCCAGTGTCTATGTGATGTTTCACTAAATTCGCTCGTGACATCCTCCTCGAGGCAAAAACGCCCACATAGTCTCTCAAAGTTGTTGAAGTTCCCTGCTGTCGCTTCAGATGTTCCCCACTTCGACGCCCAATTCCTCTACAGCGCACGGTCTCCAGCTGATGGGTGGTGCGTGAGGAAGACCGCTGGGTAGCACTGGTCTGAGCTGCAACATTTCCCTGAGGATCCCTTGAGCCTCTGCATCTCCTGAGAACCGATCGGGAGCCAGTGAGCCTGGATTCAGGCAAATCCAAGCCAGCAGCTCTTCCAGGACGGTTCCGCCCGCTTGGAGCGCACAGTCTCATTACTTAAGCAAGGACGGCCCTAGAGACATCAACACATGTCCCCAGACAAGTCCAACCAAATGCACGGATCTTTATATCTGCAAGCCAGAATTCTGGTTGGTCTGGCTCGTCCCTACCATCACAGATAACAGTTTCTTCCGGCATTACTGTCCGCTCACCCGTAATCGTGCGTAGTTCGCATGTGTGGAGGTCCAGTCCTCGAAGAAGATTAGCTGTTTCGCAAAACTCTCTTTCTAGCAAACAAATAGTGGACCCCGTGTCCACTAAGGCACTGCATGGCCATCCATCAATAGTGCAGTCCAGGTATAGCCCAGTGGAAAATCCACAGCTCCAACTTTGAAGCAGTCTTTGTTGAGGGTGCTGAAAAACGGAGCGAGGGCCCTCACGGCCTCACCCCGATGTCGTTTTCCGCGGTGATGCTGTACGAGGTAACGGACTTGGGGCGGGCAATCCCGGCAAGTGTCCTGGTTTCCACACGAAACAGCAGTCCACCCGTGTCTCTGTCGGGGTGGATGTTGATTGGGCGTGGCTGACTCCATTACCTCAGACAGGTCCCCTTCCACCCTTCGTCAACGGCTCTGTTAATCGACTCGGTCGGGTGTTCGCTTTGCCGGTGACTCCGCCAGTATGTCTTCGACCGCTCAGCCTTCATTGCCTCGCCAAATCTCGGGTGATGATAGACAGACATGCTAAGACGCTCTGGTTGAGGCCCCGAGGAAGCATGAAGTCCGAGTTCTTCCCTCACTGTTGTCGAAGGTAGGATAACCTTCGTGTCAATACCCTGACGCCAGCGCAAAGGCCCTACTCTCACCCTCATGCCGACGTCCGGCTAGTCAGCTTGTCTCTGTTGCATTTTCTGAAGTTCTTTGTCCAAAGCACTGGTGAGAGCTGAGAGCCTGAAGATCACGCACATTCTTCTGATGTCAGATCAATGGTACTTGTAGTGTGGACCCTCCAAGGCAAGGGCCAAGTGTGTCGAGCTTCTTCGCGGTTCCACTCATTGTGTGTCGCGCCAGGTCCACTTGTGCAAGGTAGGGCTCTAGGCCAATCTGTTGTATCGCGCAGCTTAGCAGGTGACCGGAGAAGAGGACCGCCACTGGTAACCTGGGGTATCGTGGGTGCCGACGCCCACTCTGGCCGTGCTTGGACGATCGCAACACTGTCCGGGAACACTGGCACCATCAGGTCGGTCTGCTCTTTTCTCCGCGACAGCTCACCGATCAGGCGCTTTAACGTAACGCTGTTCTCTAAGATGGCACGCTCTACTTCTTCAAGACTCTGTTCCATGACGGCGCCTTCTAAACAGCCTGGTCTCCCACTCTGACACAATGAAGCGACCGTGGTCGAGTCTTGAAGATTTTCGCCGATTTCACCCGGCACCTCTTCCAAGCTGTCGGCTAGCGGATTGCCAGCATTAGGACGCAGCTGTACCCAGCTCTTTAAGCACGAGCACTCGTGTCCCATACACCACGTACTCACGAGCGCTCGGCAGCACAGCTGTACCCAGCTTCTGAGTAGCGAGCACTGCGGTCCCATACACCATTACTGAAAGTGTCTCGCATTAATTGCTTAGATGAAATCTTAGCAATGAATAACAGCTCTGTCCTGTTGTATCTCTTTATTCACAGATAGCCAGAAGCAAAGCTCAAATTCATCCGCTTAACCACTGTCAAGGTCAACAACAAAACGACATTTCTAAACGGCGGTATCTATTTATATTTTACAACCCCGACGGCATATCCCAACCCACCCCACCGGCTGCTACAAACACATATAACATTTACAACAGGAAAGACAATTACTAACTTAGTTAATCTTTACACACAATAACTTTCACACATAATTCCCATAATTCCCCACAACTATTTTACATAATTTACCCAATAGGCATCACCTGCCAGCTGACTGCCGGGTTGCTACAATATGTTTTCGAGAGGACCCGGCACCGAAACCGCTCGATGCAGGCCATCAGCTTGAAGAGACGCAGCCTTCCAAAAAGAGATTCCAATTGTTGATGAAACCGACATCCTTCTTCTTGCAGTAACCCCTGTAGCCAGTTGTTCAATCCTAGCAGACGACTGTAGTACTCGCTTGAATCGTCTGACGAGAGGTAGTGGACATGGGTCCTTCCTTCGGTGTCTTTAATCAAAGCTGCTGAAATTACAACTTCTAGAGTAGCTTTGAATTGAGGCATTGATCCTTTGTGTAGCAAGGGTGTTGCATAGCGCTAACTCCATCCACCACAACCTCTGTGTTTTTGATTGAAGAAGATCCAGACATTCCTGGTATTCTCTAGGACCTTGTCACCGCTTTCATTCCTATGAAGTAGAGTGTCAGCCAATCAAAGTTTTTCTACATTTTTAAACACTTCCGACATTGAAGGGCTAAGGGTTAGTCAGAAACACTGTTGCATACTAATCTGATGTTGGAGGGCGTGTGACATTGAAATGTGTCCACCCCAATTTTGTTCTGATAGCTGCCAGCCCTTCAGATGGGCCAAGTCATACTGGGGATAATTAAGTGGGAGTTATCAGAGCCAATAATGAGGTGAAGACATGCTTTATGGATTGGCTGGAGGGGCAGGTCTTTAAGGTGATGATATTTCTGTTGCAATGCAGCCACAGGATAGGAGTGCTCTGACAAGCTTAAATGATAAGCAGTGAAAGCTTTCTGAATATGATATCTCTTATGAGGCTTGCATGCAGGAGATATTTTGAAAGAAACTGAAGTACCCTGTAGTTTTGTGATGTCCTGCCTAATAGTTTTCAAGGACAAAAGTTCTTCTTTCCCTTGAAGACCCAATTTCTGAACAGCAGCTGGGAGCAAAATTGTTCGCTCTGATCTGTCATTAAGCACTGCAAAGGTGTCAAAGATTGATCCCTGTGTTGAAGTAAAACTCTGATTACCTTTAATAGGACTTGATCAGGTGCCCTGACATCAAGCTAGAGTGTCTGTAGTAGGCTTTACTGATACTGGAGGTGCTCCTTCCTTTAATGGTTTACTGTTAACCTCATGAAGCACTTTGAGGTGATTGCCTATATTTGTTTTTGCGTTAACTCTGATTTGAAGGTTTCTGGTGATTGCTCAGTACCATGAAGGACAGTGGTTGTTCTGAGTTTATTCCTTGGCTCTTTATGCCAATCAGTTGTTTCAGCTGCCCAGTCTTGGCGGAGTCTTTATTCTGGGTTGACTTTCACCTTCCTGGCACCAGGATTCAAATTTAAGCCACTTGGCAAGGTCTAGTAAGGTGTATGAGGTACCGCTTGTGAAACCTCTAGCTGCAGAATGATGCTCTCATGTCTGGTGGTAGCTTGGCAGAAGATGAGTCATGGGAGCTCAGTACAGTTCAGCCTCACCTTCTGGACCTAGGATTTAGTAAACCAACCAATGATTGGATATGAAGTGCAAACCATTCAAATCCTACTGGATCACCTGGTTGGATATTAGGGAATCCATTACAGTTGCTATCTTCTTAAGTGCTAGTTGGTTAGGTCTTCCAAACTTCTCAGTCAGTGCAGCCATAGTGTCAGAATATGGGGTTAATGAATGAAGGTGCGTCTGCCACTAAATGGGCCTCTTCCAGCTCAAATGATCTACTAGATCTTGGTACTTGAAAAGTTCTGTTGCATCCTTAGGGAGAAGATTACCCAATGCTTATTTCAATCTAGCAAACTCACTTGGATTACGATGGATAAAATCAGGAATAGTTGGTTTTGGCCCCCTATACTGCATTTCTTGCTTAAATTCTTGCTTATTGTTGAGATTTTTTGAGTGAAGTCAGAGCCATAAGAAATGATAATATAAACTGTAATTTTGTGTTCGGGGCTCAGCTCGATTTGGCCAAATTGGGTTGAGTCCGCTTATTGTTTTATTGCAATAAAGCAAATTACTCTGTTTGCCTATCCACTGACTCCTGAGCCTTCATTTCAGGTGAAGACCTTGGGTCTATATTTTGCCCCTGGAGATTTCGCTTCATCATTGCCAGCTTTATTTAATAAGATGCATAAATGCTCTGAATGTACTTGAGCTGAATAATTAGGGATCATTAGCTGCTCTTCATCTTGCCAGTTGGCAAAGGGTGAAATTCACATGCATACGGTCCTGGCGCTTCCTGGTAGAAACGCTGAAGTGGTGCAGGATTAAAATAGCTTTGCACTGAAGGTGAGGGTTCACTATCGTGCCTTTGATCTAAATAGTGCTTGTTCATGGCATCAATTTGTTTATTTTGAAGATGGGCAAGAAGATGGTGTGGCATTGGACTGGTGTAGTCCATGGCAGTGATTCAGATGCTGCAGCTGTTAATTGTCTGTTGGTAATACATGGACATGGCACTGGTGTATTGCCTAAAGACTGATGACTTGGAATTTGAGGAGATATCTGTCTTGGAGCATTGTAAGTCTCTTCATCTCCTCCGGGCATCTCTCAATATTTCTATTTGCTTATTCACTGCATGTTGTGTCTGCCGTAATTGCTGGTTCTCCTTCTGAAGTTCGATACTGCCAGTCAGAACCTCCTTGTTAGGTAATGAGTTTCCCTTAATAGGCTTACGGATGTCTGCTTGTTCAGATCCATTCATCCTATCAACTGTTGTATACCAGGGCTCTTCTTGTGAAATTGGTGAGTAATAGGGTATTGACCCAGCTGGGTTTTGACTGGTATTAGGATATCCATGATAGGATGAGCTAGCTCTCTGATGACTGGGGGTATCATCTTGGCAATTCCTCCATGCCAATTGGCCTGATCTCTGCTTGATGTTGTATATTCTGTGCTGCATATGATTCTTGGCTAGGACAATACACTTCATAGTCTTCTAAGTAGGCAGAATGACAGGTGACCCTCTGTGGACGACCTGAGTCACTGCTTTTTTGGAACTGAAACATTTGGGGTACTGAAACATCACATCGGCTCAAGGACCACAATGAAATAAAGAAACAACTAAATGACTTATTCTGGTTGTACAGGAATAGTTGGCATTAGCAGTAGAGTGTCCATAAAACACTTGGAAGGTAGATTTCTAATCCAAACCTTTCATGGACAGTATGGGTGTGTGGTGTTGCTTCGTTTCTTCATTTCAAGGAACTCTCTAACTTTGTGACGTGCAAATACTTAAACAGACAGTGAAAACAACCATGTTTTCTCTTTCTTCCCTGCTAACAAAGTACTTCACTCAGCTGAAGGCAGCATCTAAGTCCATCCTCCCGCTGACTGAACTCCCTCTCAGACAACAGTGGCTGCAGGTTTTCATTATAACCATCTTCTTCACGAGTGACCAGTTTTTGCTGCTAATTAACTTCTTTTGCCTTAGTTTTAATTAACTTGACTCAGGCTCCTTAGTTGTCTCCTTTTCCCTTAATTAGCAGCCAAATAATAATGAGACACAAAACAAGCTGCCACATGACCAGCTCACCTGTGTCCATCACACAATATCTGACAATAAAGAAAGGTGATGGTCCTCGGTAAGGTTGATCTCTCAGGTCATCAAAACATTTTGATGGTGCTCTTAGAAAAAAACAGAAAAAAAACAGTTTTAGAAATGTCTGTTGTGGCAGAACAAGAGCAGCAACAAACCATTTTAATTAAATAACAGGTTTAATTAGCAGCAGGAATCAGCTTCTCATTAAGAGATTGGTTGGAGTGAAATTGGTTGGAGTTTGAAATCCCAGTTTAGCTGATCATCTGTTGACTCATTTTACATATCATTTCTGCTTTGCTGTTATTTAATGAAGAAAGGAATACATTCAGAGGAATGAATTCTTAAAAACAAGGCTATTAAAATGAAGGGTGAAGGCATTAATTTGCAGTGAAAACTGGTCACTGATTAGGAAATGGGTTAGAATGAAAACCTGCAGCCACTGTGGCCCTCCAGGCCTGGAGTTTGACACCCCTGCAGGGCCTACAGTCTTAAAAATATAAGTCCCAAAAATGGCTCGTTGCTGGGTTGTGAGGTTCTTCATTGAATCATTCTTTGACAAGAACCATTTAATTTTGGGAAGGGTAAATTGGGCTTTGGACTCTGAGAAAACACGTTGGCACCTTTATTTTTTAGATTGTGTGGTGGGTTTAGTGAGTGAAATTATGGTTTGGTGCCTGGTGGAATTTATTTAGTGACCATCCACACCTGCACTTGATCCTTCCTGGGCAGTGCCAGACACTTTATATGTTGTATGATTACAGGCAGTATGTTTACCATTTAATATATGATGTTGCACATATTGTCCTTTTTCGATGTTAGTTCTATACCACTTCCAAACTTCCAATAGACTGTGGGAGACATGCAAATATGAGTTTCACTGTGCAATGCATAACTACTGTATATATATATATATATATATATATATATATATATATATATATATATATATATATATAAAATCCTAAACCTAAAACTTGACGTTTTTAATGACACATTTTGTCACGGTTTAAATCGGGCTTATTTTGTTTCTTTATTCTGTATTGTTATACATTAACCAGCTGAGTATTCACATATAATTCACATATATTATGGAGTGATACATACTGCTAAGCTGGGTGTCATCATAATCAAAATACAAAATAAACTATTAAATAACAGTAATATAAGATCAGGACTTTAACATAATCACAACCTGAAAATACATGTATGTGAATGATATTAAATGTATGATGTATCACATTAATGCATAACAAGTTCTAGAAATACTGTAATGGTAGCACGTTGTTACATGTTGCTGTCAAACTTCAAGTGTCTGGTCCAGTTTCAGTCCTTGAGCAGTCATGCCCACCTTTTGAGGAGAATATTGCAAGGAAAGGCACACTTTTATATATTTTATATATCTACGCCAACAGGCAGAATGCACTATAGATAGCAAGAGTTAAACAAAATAAGGCGCTCACTCATGGATTCCTGGCTCTTTGAATTAGTATTTACTTTTGTACTGTATCATTATAATCGCTCCTGTTGTTAGTATCATAATTAACCCTCATCTTTCTTGAGATCACATTTAATAGCCTTAAATGTTTTCTTTGGTCTGACTTAGTTAAAAGCGGAGTGAGGGAAAATAAAGCTTTGTCCTGTACTTTGCCATGATATAGGTAGCACATGTAAAAAGAAAAGGTGAAATCCTTAAATCACAGATGTTATTATTTGATCAAGTATTGAAATATTTCATTTATTAATACTTTACAATATTTTGTGGAGCACAAAAGTACAGAGTTCACTGCAAAGAAAAGAGCATGCATCAGTGGCTCAACTAACTAAGGTGCTTGCATTTTGAATTCTGGCTAGTACAAACCGAGAGTTTGATCCGAATTAAAGACTCATCAAAATTGAGAATAATAAAAAATAATCTGGAGTGAAATCTTTATAACCAATTTGAGTAAATAATTTTGAAAGATACTGTGGAAGGATGCATGAGATCTGCTCGGAATCATCACCACTTAGACTTGCCATCAAAATGCGATGACTAATTGTGTAAGGCAGCTCACGTATTTACATTAATTCATCTTCTATTCATTACCATTTGATGTCCATGAACCCCTCCATTGAATAAGGTGATAACAAACCCACTGTGGTAGATCAGGTTGAATTTGCTCTGCTGCACCAAACATTCAAAGGTGCCAATCCAGAGCACATCAGAGAGGCTGAGAGACACAGAGCAGATCATTGACGGCACACCGACACACAGACACACACGGGACACTCCAGCGTGAGCAGCGTATGTATCAAGTGAGCATTCGCTGATCAATGTCGGCATTAAAGATCTTCTTGAGTGCTGAGGCAACAAACAGCAGTGGGATAAACACATCTGGACCTGCTGTGAAAAGCATCCCTCCTAGGTGAACACATCTTCAAGTGTCAGATGTGTCAGGTCAGGCAATCAGTAAAAAGATGTCGTAGTCACAGCACAGTGCAATAATAAAATATTTCCTAAAACATATGTTGTCCAGTCTGTATCATTCCTAAGCAATCTTCCAGTTATAGCGCAATCCAGTTACTAACATATTTACAGTGTAGCTCCCCCAACACTCAAAGTAAGAACACTTTCCACCTTATTAATTTAATATTTAAACATTTAAACCACTAAATCCTGCATCAACAACTACACAACTACAACAGTTGAAATCGTCACTCAAATAAGTTTTTTTGTTATAGACATAAAACAAGATGCCCATTTCCATTTGATATATCTTTACTAGTGTTCCGCCTTGCTTGCTCTTGGTCCATGGGGGAAATTTTAAATTAAATGAAAAAAGAAAAACAGACTCTTTTGGGTCACAATTCACAGTGGGTGGATGTGGGACTCGAACCGCATAACCTTATTATGCAGCTGCAATGTATATAATGTATGTTTTTTATGTATGTAATGAAGAGCGAAAACAATTATATATAGATGATACTATATGACATACGTTCAGTGTTGCATGAAAACGTTGCATGAGCTGAAGAATTAATATTTATGAGAATATTATAGTGAGAGATGTGTCATCACCATATTACTAAAGCTCTTCTTTGCAGCATTATGCATTCTACATGTCGAGTATTTGTATGATGTATAATTTATAATTTTATTTTTGCCACAAAGGATTATCGGGCACAATCATTTAACATGTATTGATCATCCACAAACATTTTATTTCAATGGGAATTCTGGCAAATTTTGAACTCGTTGATGCCATATGTACTTCAAATGGGAGCTTGATGAATAATGATTAAGCACTAAGCAGACATGTGTACTGGAATCGATCAAACTTGGTTAGAAGCACTGAGCAGACATGCTCGAGGTTGCATCATGGCAGGCTTGAGCCTCAGACATGCGTAGTACTGAGATCATGCGGGGCTTTGAAGCCTCAGACTATGCGTAGTACTGAGATCATGAGCGGGCTCGAAGATTCGGACTTCATAGTACTGAGATTGCATCATGACCGGGGCTTGGAGCGGAGCTCACGAGCCTCAGACATGCGTAGTACTGAGATCATGATGGGGCTTGAGCCTCACTGACATGCGTAGTACTGAGATTGTGCATGACGGGGCTTTGAAGCCTCAGACATGTGTAGTACTGAGATTGTGTCATGACAGGGCTTGACAGGGCTTTGAAGCATCAGACATGCGTAGTACTGAAGATCATGCGGGCTCGAAGCCTTGAACAGACATGGTCATTGGTTACTGAATCTTGTGAAGCCTCTGCACACTCAAAGGCATTAACCACTATATCTTTGAGAGTCTATCTGACACTTAACTCTCTAGTTATATTTTGTAAATTCGATTGACATTACACATTTCAGTTGATAAAGTTAAACTACAATTCAGGTGGTTGCTGAGAATTAATTATTGTTCTTGTGGATTGCTGTGATTTCCTTTGTCTGATACATAGCGTCAAAAGATATATTGTCATATGTCAACTTTATATATATAAAAGATTAGGTAAGTCGTGCAACCTTTTTATGGAGCAGCTAATTTTGTTCAAAACCGTCGATCATATAGTATACAAAATTAAATATAATTTTTTGTCTTCATTAGGAGAATACAAACATGATACTCTCCTGTCAATTAAACCAATTTAATGTGTATATGTCAAACAACAAATTTCTACATCAGCCGCAGTAAGAACAGCAGTAAGTAGTTCAGTTGTGCAGAGCTCGTTAATTATCCCAATTAGGGTGGCAAATGATATTGCAGCTGTCTCTCAGTAAAAACACCAGGGGGTTCAGCATCATTGATCCTCCTCTTATAGAAAGGCTTTTTTCAATTCCTCCATTTAGCAATATTTTCAGCTTGGATGGATAGCGAAATCGAGAGCTATCAAGAGAAGGTTGGGCGCATGTAGTTGGGCGGGCACCGTCCTAATTATATTGTGTATGTAAAGTGTTTCACTGTAAAACTTAATAACCTTCATATTTGTGTGTTTGGAGACCCTGGTGTGTACTAAATTTGCATTGTAGAAAAACAAACTACTGTGCAGCATGCCTAAATGTGTCTTTTCGTTTCGATCACTATACGGCACTTCCAACTTAGGACGATTCGCTATAAACAGTTTCAGCCAATCAGCACCTTCTAAAAATGCAGAATGACAGTGTAACCCTTATTGTAGCGGTGAGCATTTCAGTCAGTCATTGTCCTGTTAGACTATTTACTGTTAAGTGCTGCTTGAGCTACCGTTTATAGTACAACAGGTGGCTACCTAGTTCTTAAATTGATATTGAAACACACACACAAGCCTCTAAATTATTTATTGAAATGCCTACATTTAAGTGTCCATTTTGGAGTCGTAGTTTTATTGTTCCCGTTATTAGGAATTATAATTTCTCAGTTTCACATATTATTCGTTACTACTCATGAGTCCTTATAATTGAGATTCTGTTTTATATTCTGTATAAGCAAACTTTTAAAAGGGCGTCAATTGAACTGACTATAGCAGACTTGTCATCTTCTTAAAATGACTTTATTGATTTGATATTGACAATTAATCATAAGGTCAAAAATCAAGGAGGATTTGAGTTTGCATGGATTGTGCTGTTTGTTTTTCAGATGCATCGGCGTCAATAGAGAGTGCGTCCACATTAACAATGCATTCTGTCCTAAATGACAGTGCACACACTTTTTATATTTCCTAAAGGCTAATGTGTCTCAATTTGCTCATTAATATATTTTGACTGTGTATTTTAGTAAGACTAATTATAAACATATTACCCATGTTTATTTCCCATGTAGATATGTAACGTTTGGTGAGAATAAATAAAAAGTAACAACACATATAATAGTTATGTTGCATTGTATATGATTAATAAAATTCATAGTTTATCCTGTAATGTTCTACTTATACAGTCGATTGTTCCACTTCTGAAGGTGTACATTGTTGAGTATTCTCCATTGCATTTGCCCCGAGTGTAACATGTGCCAGTGCAACTGAGGGGTGGCAGACGAGTTCATGTAATGGATGACAAGGCACATTCTCATCCTGATGCCCAGCCTCTTGTCATGAATATTCCCATCTGGTGCTTTCGTTCCTGCCAGTTTACTATTATTATTGGACACGTATTTAGAGGATATGTGTCTTATTTTATGTCTATGAAAGGAAGGACCGGTAGAGCCTTAAATGAAACTCAGTGTTGATGCTTTGGATAACAAGACAGGTTAAGGAGGATTGTGTAACTGGAAGATGGTTTAAGAAATACAGAAACAACGAAAGCTTAGTCTTTCAATAATTCTATTTACATCAATGATTTACTCTGTTGGGCTGCAGTTCGAAGATTACTTATTTACCACCCCACCCCCAGCTCAGCCTTTAATAAGATGCATTCAGAAGGAAAGGATGTTGCTGACAAATCCAGGTGCTTTTGAAAGTTTGGATCAGATTACTTATCAGCTGCTCCCTTCTTGTCAGTACTTGGTGATCTTTATGTTCACCTCTGGATGAATTCGCAAAGGTTCTTTACAACTTTTTGTCTCATTACGGAAATCGAGGATTTCCAAAGTCAGAAGACACTGTTGATGGGCTGATTCTGTTTTAAAGACAGTTGTGATTAGTTATGCAGCACATGTTTTACACATATTGCTTTTGGTAAATGAATAATACAAATCAGCTGCAGATCAGGGGATCACTGAATAGTAAAATGTTTAATGAGGAGTGTCTTGCACATATACTGGTGTAATGACCACGTCGGCTTTAGTGAGTTCTAGCCTCTGATATGATCATAGGGGTAGAATAGATTCTGGATTGTTATAATACGTGCTACCTTAACAAATATGCTCATCAATTTGTTACAGATTCTAGGTAGACCGATTCCACACAAAGGAAAAAGGTGCCATGTAAATCGTTCATAATGTCTCCAAAATATATTTGTTAACTTACAGACAAGTACTACATAGCTGTTTTATACAAAATCCTTATTTCAACATATCGAGCCCCAATTAGGATTTGGACTCACGTATCGCACCTTATCTCTGTAGCACTGACAACAGCTTTTAGCTTTGAGCCAAAGCACTTTAGCAGACTAGTGACCAAATCAACTGCTGACTGCGCAGATATCAATGATGTCATTCGCTGCGTGCCTCAAAATCACATGATGGGCGCATTTGAAACAAGCCTCGAAGCGGTGCTTCGAGCTCCAGTGTTTCAAAAGCTCGACACAGTGTCGAAACCTCGTATCGAGGGCCCATCACTAGTTTTGGATAAAGCAATAAGAAGTGAGTGGTCAGATACTCCACACCTTTATGGAAAAGTTTGTTTTGTATGTATTTGTGAAATTAATCAGCACGCAACATAACATAAATTGCGACGAGTTGTGTCAACGAGAAGAACTGACTGTTTAAAGGACCCTCTTTTCTGCCTCTGAGTCTAACGTGGAGTGCAAGGTGCCAATGACATGGCTGGAGTAATCGGACAGATGGATCCTTTTGAGGACACAGGTGAGCAATGGGCGACGTATATTGAACGTTTTGAACATTACATACTGGCTAATGACATTACAGCCGCGAAGAAATTGCCTGTGTTGTTTAGTGTAATGGGACCTAAAACATACAGACTACTACGCAGTTTGGTAGTGCCTAGGAAGAGATGGGAGATGGAGTATGACCGTGTTGTGGAAGTTTTACAAGCCCATTTCACCACAAAACCACTCATGATAGTGGAGAGATACCAGTTCCACAAGCATAATCAGCAGGAAGGGGAAAGCGATAGCACAGTGCGTAGTGCTGCTAAAAGCCTTTCGAACATTGTGAGTTCAGTGCATATTTGGAAGATGCACTACTAGACAGGTTTGTTTGTGGACTAAAGTGTAAAAATTGCTCAGAAACACCTGTTGACTGAGAAAGATCTCATGTTTCAGAAAGCAGTTGATTATGCAGTTTCAGCAGAAACGGCAGTGGCAAAGTGCAGCAGTTAAGTGCTTCCCTTAAAGTGAACGCGTGCTTTCTAAAACTGTGACAAATGTCACCGTTGGAAAAGGAATCATACTAATGATGACTGCTGGTATAAAGATCGTGACTGCCACCAGTGTGGAAAAAAGGCCACATTAAGAACATGTGTAGGAACAAAACCAAAAGCTATCAGGACAGAGAAAAGAAATGGAAAGAGGAGAATCTTATTCAGAAGGATAATGCCATTAAGCGAAGGATGCAAAATTCATCATGTCGAGGCAGGGAAAGATGAAAGTGAGAGTGAAGAAAATGAATCTGATACTGACAATGAGTTAGGACTGTATTTTCTGTCTCAAAAAGGCAAATATTCACAAATTTCCATGCTGCCTTTAGTAAACGGAAGAAAATAGAAATGGAATTGGATACAGGGGCTGCAGTGTCTTTGATTCCCTGGGAGCAGTACAGAAGCATACTGAGCCAAGTGGCTGTGCAACCCACGGATATCATGCTAAAGACATACACTGGGGAGCCACTGGCACCTGAAGGGGTTATCAAAGTGCAGGTCAAATTAAATAATCAGTGTGCTAAGTTGCCTTTGTATGTAGTAAAAGTAGACACACCCCCACTGTTTGGTAGAGAATGGCTGAGAGTTATTAAACTGAACTGGAAAGACTTATACAGTAGATGGTGCATGCCATTGAGCAAGAAAAAGAAAACCTGGAGTCTGTGTTAAAGAGACACTCAGCTGTTTTCTCTAAAAAGCTAGGCACAATAAAAGGAATCAAAGCCAGACTAACTCTTAGACCCAACAGTGTACCCAAATTCTGTCCACCACGGAACGTCCCTTATGCTCATCGACTTCGAGTGGAGGCCGAACTAAAATGCCTGACTGAGCTTGGAGTGATCTCACCAGTGAAGCACAGTGACTGGGCCATACCCGTGGTGCCCATAAGCAAAAAGGATGGCACAATTAGACTTTGTGGGGATTTCAAGGTCACACTCAACCCAGCTCTCTGTGTGGATAAGTACCCAATTCCACGCACTGAGGACCTTTTTGCCTCTCTATCAGGTGGTTAACGCTTTAGTAACGGCTATCTACAGATGGAGGTGAAAGAAAGTCTAGGAAGCTGCTGACTATCTCAACGTAAAAAGCACTATTCTGTTTTAATCGCTTACCCTTTGGAGTAGCATCATCACCCCCTTTATTTCAGAAGGCTATGGACCAAGTGCTTCTTGGACTGCTGTATACTCACTGTTACCTGGACGACATCCTTGTGAGTGGCCCTGATGAGCAGACCCACCTCAAAACTCTGGATACAGTTCTGGGTAGGCTAGAGGAGTATGGCCTGCATCTCAAGCAAGAGAAGTGCTTGTTCTTCCAGGAGTCTGTGGAATACTTGGGTCACATAATTGATGCAGCAGGACTTCACAAATCACCAGAAAAGGTGTGTGCCATTGTGGAGGCCCCAGCACCAAGAGGTTAGTCAACTACGTTCTTTCTGGGAATGTTAAACTACTACGGATGTTTCATCTCCGACCTGTCCACTATCCTGAAACCACTGAATGAACTGCTAAATAAGGAGAAGCAATGGTAGTGGACATCAGCCTGTGAGTTCACTTTCCAGGAAGCTAAATCACTTTTAGTACGCAGAGACCCATTACCATCCAGAACTGCCCCTTCAACTCACGTGCGACATTTCACCTTATGGGGTCGGAGCTGTGCTTTCGCACGTCATGCCTGATGGCAAAGAAAACCAAAACCTATGCATCACGAACTTTTAGTAAAGCGGAACAAAATTACGCTCAGATCGAGAGGGGGCGCTAGCGATAGTCTTTGTAGTACACAAGTTCCACCAGTACCTCTATGGTAACAAGTTCACATTCTTCACGGACCATCGCCCATTAACCTCCATCCTGTTTTTGTGGAGTCAGCTGCAAGCATGAGAAAGAAATGCACATTTTAAAAGGTTAAGTTAGGGATCAAAGTCCTAAAAATGCTTGTATTTGTTCGGTGTCTCCTTGCTGGTGCACACTCTTAAAAATAAAGGTACCAGAGTAGTTATTCCGAGCAATGCCATAGGGGAACCATTTTTGGCTCTCAAAAGACCCATCCACATGAAGGTTCCAGAAAGAACCTTTATTTATTTAGATCTGTAGCAGACTCCATACACTAAATAACCATGAATAGACAGTAACAGATTTATGAAATTCCAGTGGGTTCCTGATTTTAAAATGACTCTTTTTTGCCTCATACAGTATCACAGACTAAGTCCAGGTTTTCTCAATTTATTAATGTCCTGCTAGGTAGCCTACCATACAATAAAGACTGTCAAATAAAGGTTCTATGAGGAGCCACACAACCCAATAAAGAACCATAACATTCCATTAAAGAAGCATTCTTTTTAAGAGTGATACATGTGCTTAGTGAATGTGTCTGTGCTGGATTACAACACTGTTTCATGGCCCTCAAAGGTCTGAAATCAAAATTGAAATTCACAACAAAGGATGGCAATCTGAGCAGCATGACCGGCAAGTGCAGGAATACACCATTTCTATAGAACGGCTTTTAACCTGCTTCTTTCATGTTTGGAAGCAGCTCTCTTTGGGCTGATATGTGCAGGTCTATAGTGATGCCCAAAGATCTGCTACCAATGAAATCCTTTGTTGATAAAATCACCATGCGCAAACTTTTTTTCTTTAAAAATAAGCATGTAAGATAACAGCAAGCAACCAGCTAAAAACATTGACCATTGTCCCTCTGCAGACTATCTTTGTTCCTATGGTAAAAGCTTGGTTTCTTTGGATGACACCACTAGGCAACATACTACCCTTACACCAGCAAACTGCAACATTTTCTTAAATGCACCTCATTAGGTTTGGAATATTGAGATATTTCTAAAAAGTAGCCTGCAGGCTGTTTGCATATGTGCCACTGGTTATAGTTTGCCCAACCCGATGTAATGAGGTGCTGCTTTCACTATTACCATGTATGAGATGTCATGGTTGCTTTCTTCTCTCTCTTCATCTCTCATTGGCTATTGCATTTCTTGCAACATATATAAATATATATATTATTTATTTATTTATTTTTTGTGTCCTGTTCGGCTGTGAAGCAATCAGAATTGATGTCTGAATGCTGGCGACTAGCCTTACAGTTTTTCTCTCAGGTGGAGCATTACAGCTTCTGCTGACGTCATGCCTGATACCAAAACTTTATTAAAAATATTTTCAGATGTTTTTAAGATTCGAACCGGACACGGAGACAATAGTGAAAGAAAAAGAGAGAAGGAAGAGATGGAGGTAAAGGGGAAGGGTTGTATAGAATACACAATAAATGAACCAGAATCCGCTTCTAGACCTGCAGAAAGAGAGGGGGGGAAAAAAAAAAAAACCACAAGACAAAAACATTGCTGCATCAGCTACATGAAGATATATAAAAGTAAAAATGTTTGCTGACAATCATACAGTAATTATTACCAAGGCATTTAGGGCCAACCACAGCCTTAGATCATGTGCTGAAGATGTCCAAGTCATACTTATGAAATCACCATGTGAGCACCTGTGTTGCTACTGCGCTTATGTGTAAGGTTTCTCTATAGGAGCATCAATAGTGAGTGTGAAGGGCCACAGACCTGCCCCAAAAACATTGCGGAAGATGGAGGTTCCAAGCCCAGAGATCCAGAGGTCACCCCAGGCGGAGACCCCAGGGAGGCCGTCACCGAGAAGCCCCAACCCCACTCGAGAGCGAGAGGATCACCCGGGGCGCAACCAGCAGCGCAGGGTCCGGGAGATATCAGCGGCAAGCCCTCAGGCCGCCCGGCAGCTCACCCGAGTCGGCTGGGCACGGAACCAGCAACCGGGACCCAAGGCGACCCACCCGCCAAGGATCCAACAGAGCCCAGGGAACCAGATCTCACCAGGCAGGCACTGGGAGCGACCAGACAGATGCTTAAGGCAGGGGAGGTTGACAAAGATGTTGTATATTGCCAGATGTCCCAGGAGAGGGAGGTCCAAAACCCCACATGACATATACAGTCACACACAAACACAGTCATACACTCCCTCCCTCCCTCATGCTCTCACATACACATACAACCCAAGACTTACAAGGATGTATGCCAGACACCCATTCACACTCCCCATACACACCCTACTAACTCTGGTCCCGGTGCTGCCGTCCTGGGTACAACCATTCCCGGACACCAGAGCTAGCCCCGTTCCTAGGGGTAATAGTGAGCAGGCACCCCGTCCAGCCCAGAGTAAAGCAACCCACCACTCCAGACCACAGGCAGACAGCCAGCTCCCACTCCTAGCCTCCAGCCCCGGGCAGCTAACTGAGAACAGAGGTGTAATAAGACCTCTAGTCTCCCTCCACCTGCTCTAATGTAATGTTGGTGTGTGTTGATAAGGTGCATTTTGTGGTTGGGGGGTGCGGGCAGTGCCCGACACCATGTGGCCTGCACCAGCTGATGCCAACACACAGCCCCTTCCCCAAACTCTCCGTGACTAGGTGCAGTTTAAAATTGGAAGTGAGCACCGGCACTTAGGTGAGACTGAAATTCCCCACGGATGCCGTTGAGTGTGCCCACTCCCAAGGCCCTAAGTGTGCATTTGTGTGGAATGTTGTTTGTGGAAGTGTTTAATGTGCAAATAAAACTGGGGGTAGGCTGCCACAGGACTGCGGAAATGGGATCCATACCGCACCCCTGACTTACCCACACCCAAGGCCCTATGTGCATGATTGTGTGATGATGTGAAGAAGCAGGAGGAGGAAATGTCTGAGGATGGGGAGGAGCGGCTGAGGGGCATGGGCCCTCCAGGGAGCCAGCTCCCCTACTGGCCCCAATAGGCACCTCTGTTCCCAAAATCCACCCTGGGCACGGAGGCCCCAGCCCATCTAGCCATGGCCCGAAGCAGCAGCATCACAAAGAGCCCCACGAGTCTGGAGGCCACCAACCCACACCACCCCAGCAGAATATTTACTCCCATCCCACATTTACTCAACATTCAGATTAAGTAAGACATAAGACACCTAGGTAAAGCTGGATCCTCCCCCTCCTGGACATCCCCCTCCCCCATGGTGGAACTGCCGCATGTTCCGGCCCTCTTCCCGGCAGCATACATGCCAGGACCCAATCCCCAAGGCCCCACCAATATCCCCATCCGGGGCCGGCCGCCCCATACCCTAAGCCACCAGGCCCACACCCAGAACAACCCAGGGGCATATGCAGCCACTAAGCAGCGACCCGCAGCCACCGTCAAGACCCCCCACCACATCAACCACAGCATCCCGCGGACCATATCAATGACCCTCCATCCGCTATGTGATGGAACCGATCAAAAGGAGCCCAGAGATTGATTTGAAGTGGAGGCAGAGGCTGTCTCAAGTGTAATATGATCCAATAAAAGATTTCTATACTGGTTAATGCAAAGATTATCTTTGTTTTTCCAGTTTATGAGGATAGTTTTCTTAGCGATGCATATGGCGGTGAGAACCACATGAACCAAATTTGTTTCAATCAGGACATCCTCTAGGTTCCCCAGCAAGCAAAATGAGGAGGAAGTTGGGATATCACATTTCAGACACTTTCACAGGTCTTCACATACTCTATACCAGAATCCCTGAACAGGTGGACATGACCACAGTGCGTGGATATAACTGTCAGGAATGTTGTCTGTGCAGTGTGTGCAGGTGTCAGATGGCACAAATCCCATCCTGAACATCCGATGACCTGTATAGTGTACTCTGTGTAGAATTTTGTATTGAATTAATTGTAAATTGGGGTTTCTGATCGTTTTAAAGTTTTTAAACAAGTTTGAGACCAGAAAGTCTGATCAAAACTAACTAATAGATCCGCCTCCCATTTGCCTATAGGAATTGCTATTGTATCATCTATTTTGGTCAATGTTTTATATACTTTAGACAGTAATTTGGGGTGTTTGAGATTACAGAAGTCTAATACCCTTGATGGTGTTTGTAATTCTGCTTTATTAAGCTTAAATTTTTCTTTAACTACTGATTTAATTTGGAGATATTCTAAAAATCTATTCTTGTCTATCCCAAATTGGGAGACTATTCTGTTAAATGGAATGAAATCCAATCCTTCAAATATGTGTTCCATGTATAGAATTCCTTTACTTTTCCAGTATGGGAGGTTCATCATTTTATTGTTTTGCAATATGTCAGGATTATTCAGATGGGTATGTCTGCATGGAATTAGTGAAGACTCTGTCAATTTTAGATATTCCCACCATGCTGTCAGTGAGGTACTGATATTAATACTTTTAAAGCTTTCATGCTTTCTTATTTTGAGCTAATAAGCGGTAGGTCCGAAGCTCTATAGTATTGCAAGTGTCTGTTCTACATCTAACCAGGACTCATCCAGCTGGTTATGTTGTAACCATCTTGGTATATATTGGAGCCTGTTGGTTAAGAAATAATGATAGAAGTTGGGTAGATCCAGCCCTCCTCTATCTTTGGTCTTCTGTAGTGTTTTAAGCTAATTAGGTAGGGTTTATCCTTCCAAAGGAATTTAGTGATGGAGATCAGGGATCTAAACCAATCAGATGATGGCTTGTTTGGGATCATAGAAAATAAGTAATTGATTCTTGGTAAAACCATCATTTTAATTGTGGCAACCCTCCCCATAAGTGATATCGGTAAGGATTTCCATCTAGCAAGATCATCTTCCACTTTCTTTAATAGTGGGATGTAGCTTAGTTTAGCTAGATCTGCCAGCCTGGGAGAGACATTAATGCCCAGGTATGTAATATTCCCTTATTCCAATTGTGTATTAAGGGAATTGACAAAAGAGAAATTAATTGGAAGAACTGTGGATTTTAATCAGTTTATTGAATAATCTGAAACTCTTGAAAAGGAGTTTATTAGTTCAATTGCCTGGGAGAGAGAGGATTGAGAATTCTGAAGAAAAGTAACACGTCATCTGCATAAAGACTGATTTTATGTTCTATGTTCTTACACTTTATGCCTTTAATAACTGTAGTTTGCCTGATTGCTGCTGCTAGTGGTTCAATAAAGATAGCAAATAGCGAGGGGAGGGGCATCCCTGCCTGGTCCCCTCTGAAGACAGAAGCTATCTGATGTTTGGTCATTTGTCCTGACGCATGCTGTTGGTGAACTGTATAATATTTTTAACCAGTTTATGAAGAAGTTTCCAAAACCAAATTTATGTAAAGTTGCAAATAAGAACTTCCAGTTAACTCTATCAAAAGCCTTTTCTGCATCGAGAGATAATATACTGGTTTCCATGTTTCTGCTATAAGAAAAGTCTATTAAGTTGAGTAATCTACATGAATTTGTGGATGAATGTCCCCCTTAATGAAACCAGTTTGGTCTGGATGTATTATGAAAGAGGTTACCTTCTCTAATCTTTTTGCAAGGGCTTTACAAATTATTTTCAGGTCAACATTAATAAGAGAAATTGGGCGATAGCTGGTAGGAAATATAGGATCTTTGCCTGGTTTTAACAGGAGAATAATGTTGGCTGAATTCATGTGTGGCTGTAGTCTATCATTTTCTTCTATTTCACTCATCATTCTGAAGAATGTTGGAGCCAGAATGATCCAGAATTCTTTGTAGAACTCTGCTGGAAACCCATCTGGACCTGGAGCCTTCCTATTAGGCATGGAGTTAAGAGCTTCCTGAAGCTCATCTGATGTTAATGGCGAGGTCCAGGACTGTAGCTTGGCTATCTGATAATTTAGGAAGTATTATCCTGTCTAGAAACTCATTGATCTCATTATCTGATGGGTTAATCTGTGGTGAGTACAAGGTTTTGTAAAAATCTCTGAAAGTGTTGTTTATTCTTTCAGGATCATATACTATATTCCCAATTGACTCTTTAACAGCACATATGGCAGTTTTCTCTTTGTTTATTTTAAACTGGTTGGCTAAAAACTTGCCTGATTTATTACCATGTCCAAAGTTTTCTATTCGTAGTCTTTGTGCTAAAAATTGTGTTTTTTTGTCAATAATTCCTTTAAGTTCTAGTTTACTTTTATGCAATTTGTTTTGTAATTCTTCTTCTGGGGATGCCTCTAGAGACTTAATGATTTCTTCTAATTCCTGAATACGTTTGTTTTCTATTTTTTTCTTATGTGATGAGAAGGAAATTATTTTACCTCTCATCACTGCTTTCCCTGCCTCCCAGAGAACAGATGCTTATGTTCCAGGAAGGTCATTGTGTTCTAAATATAAAGCCCACTCTTTTTTATAATATTCCACAAAACCTACATCTTTAAGCAGTGACGTATTAAACCTCCAGTTTTTACCTGATGGGATTGTTTTCTTATTTAACAGAGTTAAAAAAACTGGAACATGATCGCTGACAACTATAGGGTGTGTCTCCGTGTCTGAAAAGTCAGCCAATAATGAGCTGCTGACTAGAAAATAGTCCAAACGTGAGTGAGAGTGATGAACGTGTGAGAAAAAAGTATACTCTCTAAGGCTGGGATAAAAAGATCGCCATGCATCACAAAGCCCATAATCACTCATATACTGTTTGACTATATTAGTGGAATGCCAATTGCGCTAAGTCCCAGCTGTACTGAGCCTGTCTGAAGAATAATCCATCCAAAATTAAAATCTCCGAAGTATAAGTGGATAGTCCAAGTGTTCGGAGAGTACAGAGAAAAAATTATGAAAGAATGCGGGGTCATCTATGTTTGGACAGTATATGCTAACAATACATAAGCTTTGATTTTGTATAGATAGTTTTAGTATTATAAATCTACCATCTGGATCTGAGACTGTGTCCAATACTGTGAAATTTGTATTTTGGTGTTTTAAAATAGCTACACCTCTTTGTCTAGAGTTATAGGCGGCAGAGAACAGTCTGGGAAACTCAGATGTTTTAAGTTCATCTGCAACTGTGGCAGACCTATGAGTCTCTTGTAATAAGACAACATCTGCCTGCAGTCTTTTAAGCTGATCAAAAATCTTTAATCTCTTCTCTCTAGAGCCAGTTCCATGAACATTCCAAATGACAAACCTTAGTGTACCCATAGTTGTGTGTGTGATTAGCTAATGTATGGTGCCTTCATGTGAGTTAGTTAAGTAAATAAATGTATAATTTATTCTGAAAAAAATAAAAATATATAAATAAAAATAAAGCAATACATAAGTAAATAAAAAATATATGTATAATAATGCTAATAACAATAATAATATATTAATGCTGATGATAATAATAATATTAATGCTGAAAATAAATAATAATAATAAAGCTGATAATAATAGTGCTAATGATAATAATAAAAAAAATACTACTAATAATAATAGTGCTTGATAATAATAATAATAATAATATATGCTGATGATAATAATAATGCTGATAATAATAATACTAATGCTGATAATAATCAGACAATAATAATAATAATAATCAGACAGAACCAAGAGTGTTTGTGGTTGTATGATAAAATGTAATAATTATAATCTAGTGTTTGTATGCTTGCGCGTTGTGTGTGTGCTGACGTAGTGTAGGAAAGTTGTGTGATTGTGTCATGCGGATGTAAAGTTCCAGAAGCAGGTAAAAGAAGGAAAGGAAAGAGTGATAAAGTTTAAGAAAAGAAAAAAAAAAAGTAAAAAGAAAAGGTGTTAGAGGTGTGGGGTGGTGTGAGAACAGGTGATCCCATCATCGAAACACGGATATAACAACTTTTTTTTTTTTTATATCCTGACATGCTCATACCCAGTGAATCCCGATAAGAATAATAAACTTGTGACCTGATGTTGGGCTAATAAGGCCAGTCTGTCACTCCTCGCTCCTTGTACAGCCTGTTGTTGACGTAGATCTTGTCCACAGAAATGACGGCTCCTTCTTGGATGAATTTTTTACGCATTGGGAACAGAACTCTGCGGCGATCCAAAATTTCTTTAGGAAATTGATCATTCACGCTGAAATTTTTCCCTTTGAGCTCTTTCCCGTGGCTCTTAACAAAATCCTTTTGTTTAAAATGCTCAAATTTGCCACGATGGGGCGAGATCTTCTGCTGTCTGCTCTCTTGGCTCCAAGGCGATGTACCGGTGAAGGTGATGTTTTACGTTTCTTGGGTATCTTCATGTGGGTCTGGAGAAAATACTTGATTGTTTGTTCGCAATCCTCGGTTGTCCTCCGTCTGCTCCGGCAGGTCTCACGAACACCAGATTGTCTCTCATGCTGCGGGCCTGAAGATCCAAAACCGTCTCCTTCAGGGTCTTGTTGTCCTGGGAGATCCATGTCAATCCCTCTGTCAGGGAAGACACAGTCTCCCACAGAGACGCGTTTTCAGCAGCAAGCCGCTCCACCTGATCCTGGCTGAATTCCAGAGATTGATGGAGGTTCTGGAACTCCTCGTGTAGAACCTCGAGCAGGTGGAGTCGTCCCTCAAATCCCAAAAGCCTTTTATCTATGAGATAAATGAGAGCACCTCTGAGCATGCTGGGAGAGACAAGTGCTGGCTAGGAAGATCATGGATTCTCTGCAGCGTTTGACGCAGATGGCAGCTCATTAGCAAACATTCTAAACAATTAAGACACATTTCGCCAAATTTATTTACTGACAAGCGCAATTAATCCGGTAGAGTATAACTCGCTCAACCTGGAGGTAAGTGAAGAAAATTTGGAAAGTTTAAAAATTATATTGATCAAGTTTTGAGTCTGTTGTCATGGGGCCTAAGAAAGCAGCAGCTAACCGGAAACACCTGCTACCAAGAGAAGCCATCCTCAGGATTCCCCCGAGGCGACCTCATATATATATATATATATATATATATATATATATATATATATATATATATAATATATATATAGTATATATTGTAGCAAGCGCTGGCGTCCATACCCGCCGGGATGCTCCTACACACTATATTCGGGGAGCAGCCCTGGACACTGCAATACCTCCCCTGGACGTTAGATGGCCTGGGGTGGAGCAGTGCCTCGAGTTCCGCTGGGCTCACTGGGAAATGGAGTTGGGTGCAGCCCTGTTGGGTCCCTGAGCACCGCCAGGGGTGCTGTGTTTGGAACTCCTGAGCCCGTGGGCAGCATATTCATCACACCCAGAAGTGCAGCCAGAACTCAGTGATCAAGCACCTGTAGCACTTCGGGTGAACTATAAAGGAGCCAGCAACCGCCACTTCGCGCCAGAGTCGGGTGGAGAAAGACAAGGTTGCCTGGGAGGGTGGTGGTGGCAGTGAGAGAGAAGAGTGCTTGGTGTGCTTTATTTGGGACTGTGTATTGCCTGTGGGGTTCATGGGGAAGACATGCCCTCAGGTGAAGAATATAAAAATTTGTTTGTTTTACATGTGCCTCCGTGTCCAGTCTTGTCGGGTCAGGCAATATAGCACCTTTCTTACTATATACAGTATATATATATATATATATATATACACATACTATCCTGCAGCGTCTGAGTTGGAGGCAGTCAAAGAGACTAAAGGTGAGTGAAATCTCACGAGACAAGGGTTTATCACGTGGTATTTACCTGAATCTCTTTCTACCTACATAAAACTGGAAGAAAAATAAATCCATCCATTTGCAGCTCCAAAATGGCCGCGATGACGTCACTTCGGTTCCACTCCGATAATGTCACTTCCGATTGCATACTCAACTACTTCAGTTTACTCACGATGACGTTTGTTCCGTGTTCCCGCCTCCAATTCATCACTTCCTGCCAACCATCTCCTCTCCATCATACCATCTGTTATTTAAACGCCATTTTGTTGCAGTAAATCATTCATTCTGTGACTGGAAAGTCTTGAATCATTCTTTATTTCATTTTGTCTGGACGACAATATATGGGGGCGATCCCCAAATCTTTTCTATTTTGAAAGACTCTTTATTTATTACAATTGGCGTAGCGGCAGGATTTTGTTCATCATGACAGAAGAACAAGACCTCAACACGTGTTGAATACCATCAAAGGCGATCTCCAAACTCTGAAGATTCAGATGGAAACCAGGACCCAGTTGGCAGAAACCGAGGCTCGTTCCTGTGCTGGTGTACCGACAGAGGTAGCTAGGTCACAGCCGATTCAGTTAACCACCTTGACTGAGTCAGATGACATTGAAACTTACTTTTTGATATTTGAACGTACCGCTAAGCGGAACGCTTGGCCGAGGTTGGAGTGGGCATACCTACTGACTCCCTATTTGAAGGGGAGCGCAGAGGGCCTAATGCGACTTAACTGAGGAGTAGGAGGCTGATTATGATGCTCTTAAATTAGAGGTGTTCAAGCTACGGCATTTCACCTCGAACTGTCCCGAACTGTGCTTACGAGCCTATGGATTGCTCAGTAGTAAAGGGAGAAAGGTATTGTGCCACCGTGATAACCCTCTGTCTCTTCCATATACAGGTGCAGTTATTATAAATGCGGAAGGTAAGGGCAATGTTTGACTCCGGGAGTAACATTTACATTGTTGCTACCCGTTAGGTATTACCGCAACAGTGGACTAAACGGAAAACTAGTCTAAAATGTATACATAGGGACATCAAATATTACAAAACAGCAAGATGTGTGGTATTGGTAAATCATAAAATAACCAGTATGACCATGGCTGTATTACCGATCCCCCTTTTCCAGTCATATTAGGAAGAGATTGGAATAAAATTAACAGCGGTATACGTAACTGCATCTAATAAGATTTGGGCTTAGTTATGAAGAATAATGCTCCGACTGCCTCCGCCGTGTCCCTCAGTAGAAGCGGATCCACACGGGTACCCAATGTGAAAATTTTGATGTCCCATGTCCTCTACAGTAGCTGATACAGTCGACATAGAAGCGTAGGGACAATAGCCCTCCATTGAACTCGAAAAGATCCTATTCAAAACTTAATGGCACAATTCCTATTAACTCCATTATCATTCAAAAGAAAACAATGGAATGATGATTCTTTAAAAAATGTTAGAAATGCAGTAGTATCTACCGAGGGTTATATAACCCTAGATCCCATACCACCGATGCGATCTTTGTAATTCAAAATGATTTATTATATAGAGTGGCAGGACACGGGGTGAAGTCGAGCTTGCTGTTAATCCACGTACTTTTGCAAAAGTATGTGAGTTAGCGTATCTCACCTTCTAGGAGCCCATTTAGGCTCCGAAAAAACTTTGGAGAGAATAAAACTCTGATTTTATTGGCCGGGAGTTAATGAGGAGGTCTGGCGATTTTGCACTTCATGCCCGGTGTCAACTTGCCAGATACCCAGAAGGTCTAAAGCTCCTCTGTTCCCCTTCCCTTATTGACATCCCGTTTGAGCGAGTTGGATTGATCTGTTGGTCCATTAGAACCCTCGATAAAGGTTTTAAATATATTTTAGTTCTAGTAGATTATGCCACTCGCTTTCCAGAAGCTGTTCCATTGTGCTCAGCTAATTCAAAAATATTGCGGGGAATGGTAGGGATATTGCTGTGTTGGGATCCCCAAGGAGGTCTTAACAGATCAAGGGACTCCTTTCACTTCAGAAACATTTAGGGAAGTGTCCAAATTTCTCAGGATAAAACATCTAAAAACATCAATTTATCATCCCCAAACTGACGGGCTGGTAGAACGTTTTAATCAGACATTAAAACAGATGTTACACAAGGTAGTTAACGAGGACGGAAGAAACTGGGATCAGTTGCTT
The DNA here is from genome assembly GCF_016835505.1 of Polypterus senegalus. Lineage (NCBI taxonomy): Eukaryota > Metazoa > Chordata > Cladistia > Polypteriformes > Polypteridae > Polypterus > Polypterus senegalus. The sequence continues at coordinate 31,276 of NW_024380050.1, forward strand.
CCTCTCATTTTGTTTGCCTATCGGGAAGTTCCTCAAACCTCAACAGGGTTTTCTCCTTTTGAATTATTATATGGAAGACAACCCAGGGGGCTTTTGGACATGTTAAAAGAAGGATGGGAGGAGGAGGTACTCCCTACTTCAAATATTCTTGAATATATCGCCAATTACGTGATAAACTAGAAAATTAGACCTATCCTAAAGAGAATTTAGAAAAAGCCCAAGCAGCACAGTCACGTTATTATAATAGAAACACCACCATTCGGGAATTTGTCCTGGGTGATTGTGTTATGGTATTGTCCCAACCTCCTATTCTAAATTGTTAGCACATTAGCAAGGACCTTACGAGAATTAAAAGAGAAAAGGACTCGTCGACTATTTAGTTAAACAACCTAATCATCGACCGAGCGAAAGAGTATATCATATCAACTTGCTGAAACCGTGGAAGGAAAGGGAACCCAATCCCTCCTCTGGACAGCCCAGTTCACTTTTTATGTCCTATGCCAAGCTTAATTTTGGTTCCGATTTGACACCAGAACAACGACAAGATCTCAAGCGGCTATCTTGTCTGTACCTGAGGTTGTGGATGAATTACCTGGATGTACTGCGTTGATTGCGCGATATTATTACAGACCCTGGAGTGATTGTCAGGAGAGACCATACAGACTCGGAGGCAAAAAGCGGAAGTGGAGTTAGAAATTAGCGAATGCTGGATTTAGGGGTTATCGAAGAAAGCTATAGCCCTTGGTCTAGTCCAATTGTTCTAGTTTCTAAACTTCGATGGGTCATGGAGGTTCTGTAATGACAAATTTGATGCGTATCGATCCTGCGGTGGATGATCTACTCGATCGACTAGGAGCGCTCAATTCCTAACTACCCTTGACATGACAAAGGGTATTGGCAAATTCCTTAATGGATTCTGCAAAAGAAAAAATGCATTTAGCACTTCCAGCGGACTTGCAATACGGGTCCTTCCTTTTGGTTTGCAGGGCCAGCTACTTTCCAGCGTCTGGTAGACACACTGCTACTGGCCCCACAATTCCTATTGTGCCGCCTACCTAGATGACATTGTCATCTGTTCCAACATGGAAGGATCATGTCGGCAGGTGAAAATGTGCTCTCCCACACTGGCAGCACAGGGCTTCATATTAATCCAAAATGTTTCTTTGGATTGAGAGAAAGCAAATATTTGAGCTACCTAGTGGGTGGGGGTGTTGTTAAACCACAATGTCTTAAAATTGATGCCATCATAAATTGGCCCCGTCCAATAAATAAGCCTAAGTACAAAGCATTTTTGGGATTAGCTGGTTACTATAGTTGTTTTGTACCACATTTCGGAAATTGCTACGCCTTATCTAATTTGGCAAGAAGCGAGGCACCTATAAAAGTGGTATGGGATGAGGCAGTAGATAAAGCATTTCATGATTTAAAATTGGCCCTTACGTCAGCACCTTTATTGAAATCCCTGACTTTTCTCTTCCTTTTATTCTCCAGACCGATGCATCGCCACAGGATTGGGTGCGTGTTGAGCCAAGTGTCGAAGGTGCTGAACACCCGTTATGTATCTGAGCGCGGAAACTGCTGGACCGTGAGGAAGTATGCTGCGGTGGAGCAGGCCTTGGCGATTAAGTGGGCTATCATATCATTGAGGTACTACCTATTGGGTGATGGTGATGGACCATGCGCTTTACAGTGGATGTCCCTTCATCAGGAGTTAAATCCTCGCATCACTAGGTGGTTTTTGGATCTTCAACCATATCGTTTTAGCATTACTTATCGTAGGGGTTCCTTGCAGGCCAACGCAGATGCTCTCTCCGTGTTCACGACCTCTTGGTGCAGGTCGCCCGACCTGATGGGTCTGGGCTGAGGGGTGGGGTCATGTCACACGCGTGCGAGTTGGAGGCAGTCAAAGAGCCTAAAGGTGAGTAAAATCTCGCGAGACAAGGGTTTATCACGTGGTACTTACCTGAATCTCTTTCAACCTACATAAAACTGGAAGAAAATAAATCCATCCATTTGCAGCTCCAAAATGGCCGTGATGAGCGTCACTCCCGGTTTCCTCCGACAACGTCACTTCCGGTTCCACACTCAACTGCTTCAGTCTACTCACGATGATGTTGGTTTCCGTGTTCCTGCCTCCAATCGTCACTTCCTGCCAACCATTTCTTCTCCCATCATACAATCTGTTATTTAAACGCCATTTTGTTGCAGTAAATCATTCATTCTGTACTGGAAAGTCACTTTAAATCATTCTTTATTTTATTTTGCCTGGGCGACAATATATGGGATGATCCCAAATCTTTTTCTATTTTGAAAGACTCTTTATTTATTACAATACATATTATGGGGTGCCAAACAGGCAAATATAATGATTTTGAATATATAAAGTCAGTGTTCTGAATATATAATACCAAAGCCTGATTATCGGTCCTATTCAAAGGGTGACATAACAAAGAGTGAAATCTCAGATATGAATTTCAAAGGGGTGACAACCATCAAGTGGTAGGTGAGGCAACAACAATTTTTGTTAAGTGTACTTTCAGTTCTTGTGTGGTAGGTGAGGCAACAACAATTTTTGGCAACATACTTTCAGTTGTTTGTGGTAGGTGACTCGTTATATCACTCAATAAAATGTCACTTTTAATACGTATTTATGTCACACCTTTGATATGTCACTCCTATGAAGTGTCACTCCTTCGATACAGACTCCTGATTATATAAAGTCAGTGGCGAAATATATAAAATCATTCCTGAATATATAAACTCCTTCCGAATATATAAAGTAATTCCTGAAAATATAAAGTCAGCGTCGAATATATAAAGTCATTCCTGAATATATAAGTCAATGTCAGAATACATAAAGTCATTCCTGATTATATATAACGTCAATGCCTGATTATATAAAGTCAGCGTTGGAAAATATAAAGTCATTTTTGAATATATAAAGTCAGCGTTGGAATATATAAGATCATTCCTGACTATATAAAATTAGGACAGTTCACAAATAAAATGGTCCAGTTCCATCAAATATTCTCTAATTTCCGTGCTTGTCATTTTACTCGTACTAGTGAAAGGTAAACTTTGACAGAAGCCACTCAGAGTCATAACATATATACATAGACACCACATTCACTATGTTGCCCAGTTGACCCGATCGTCAGCACATCGCCATTGCGAGTGCAAAGTGCCATTTAAACTAATACAGGTAGAGCGTGGAAACCAGGTTTTCTGATGAAAAACAATAATGTTTAAAACAGTATCATTTACATTCAACAGATTTTGGTGAATCATTTCAATGCAATTATTTACATCCATTTATACACTAATGATGGCAATTATTAAATAATAATAATAATAATAATTAATTCCTCCCATATAAGTAACATTTCTCGGACTTCCTTCTTCTATCTCCGAAACATTTCTAGACTTCATCCTGTTCTTACACAACACAGTACAGAAGTATCGGTTAATGCCCTAGTCTCCTCACGTATAGATTATTGTAATGTTATTCTATCTGGCATCCCACAAAATGTATCCATGCTTTTTCAAAATTCTGCTGCTAGGATAATAACCTGTTCTAAATCCACTACACATATTACACCTATTCTCTCTCAACTTCACTGGTTCCCTGTTAACTACAGAATACAATACAAAATACTGCTCTTAACATTTAAAACTCTCCACAGTCTTGTTCCCCTACCTCACTGATTTCCTATAGACTTACACTCCTCTCTCTCACTTAGATCCTGTAATTTGAGAGTATTCAGTGTGGCAATATGGTGCAGCCTTAGTTTGTGGAAGACAGACACAACTAAAGACATGAGCATAAAATGATGGTTGTCAATTTCAAACTGTGTTTCCTCAATGTGCTTCTTAAGAAAAACACATCATCTGAACCAATCTCAGCCCGAACAAACTGATTGATCAAAGATACCACACCTAATGTTGACTTTTGGGTTTAACTGCCCCAACTACTTTGACCATTGACTGTGCCCTCAAAAGGGAAAATCATCAGACCTCCTTTTTTTTTTTAATTTTGAGAAGTGGTAGCTTTGATTATGATGGTTTTTTAAAATTATTCAAAACCTTTTAGAAACACATACAGGACAACTTTCTAAAAAATCCCATCAAGGGCTACCCCCGACTTCTTTGGGGGGGGTTGCTTTGGGAAACCTTCAAAGTTTGGGGAAATGTTTAGTAACAACTTACAAGTGAAAAAATACATTTACCCAAAAACGTTGTTTGGAGGCTAAATTGGGGTAATAAATGCAAAATTTTGTTTGTTTTAAGGCATTAAAAAGTTAAGATTATAAAAATGGGTTTTTTTCTAATGGCCAAATAAAACCCAAAACAATTGTTCAGCCTTACCTATGAAATGTAATCCCCTTGGAATCTGGTTTGGAGCATACAGCGTTTGTCCCAACCCCAAAGCAGCATACGTGTGGGTTTTTACCCATTACTTCACTCCACAGCAGTCCACTTCAATATGGAAAGGCCCGTTGATGTCACGATGCTGCTGGTATGCGGCATCTGTAATTCTATTTTCTATGGCCCGAGTGGGGGGGTTTTGGGTTCACCCAAAACCAAGCCCATACAAAAGAATAAATAAATATAGTTTTTAAAATTCAGGCACATACATCTTTTTAATAAATTAACAAAATTTTTTTTATTTTAATATTTTTCTGAAGCATTTTTTGCATTATTTGTTTTGTGTCGGGAGTCTTTTTAATCAATACCCTATAAATCGACTTTAAATATTAGATTTTTATATATTCGGGGAAGCTTTATTTTATCCCGACACGACTTAATATATTGGGAATGATTTTAAATATTTTCCCAAACGTGACTTTTATACATATTTCAATTTTTGCCCCTTTATATTTCCAACTGACTTGATATATTCAATTTTTGACTTTATATAATTGGGAATATCATTGTAATTCCCCTTTTTGGCCCCCCATAAATAAATAAATATGTATATATATCTATATATATATATATTTTGTGTATGTTTGTGTGGGGATGTGTTTAAATACTTTTAGATTATATATATAGGGCCCGATGGGGTAGGAGGCAGAAAAAGGGTCTAAAAATTTTTAATAAAACATCCAAAACAAGGGGGGGGGGTTTTTTGATTTCTTTCTCATTTTCCCTACAGATTTTTTCCAGTAAATCCTGAAAGGTTCAGGGCCTCAGAAGGGGGTTCATTTCCCGGGCCCGGCCCCCTGGCTGACATCATTTCCCACCCTTTGTTTGCTCATCACCGGGTTTCCCGGCCCTTTTTGTTTTTATTTCCTCCCATTTTAAAGCCTCCCTTTTTGCTTTTTAAACCCAATTTTGATCAGTTCTGTTCTATGCCCGTTAAAATTTTTTTAAAAAAAACTGGGAAAAAACAATATCGGTGTCCAAAACCTTTATGATTTTTTTTGTGTATTCTTATCACAATATGTATATATAATCTGGTATCAAGCTTTGGTTTTCATTTTTTTTTTTCAAATACTTTTTTTTATTTATTTTGAAAGGACTGTGATCAAAAAGAAACCACTTTAAACAATGAGCAAACGGGTTGATTTTTTCCCAGCATGTATAGGGGGATAAATCCCCAATGGTTATTATGGGGGGGGGGGCTTAACTCTTTTTGACATCTTGCAACCGTTTAGGCAGTTATTATTAGGAATCTCAGTGACTACAAATTTTGCCTGAAGGAATGTTTGAAAAAGGAAACCTTTTGCATATTGCAATCTTTTAGTTAGATAATAAAAAAATGAAAAAGGAAAAGACTTGACCCCGGAAAAAAAAGGTTTGGGGCAGCCATTAAAATATTCCTAGCTCCCAAAGGGTTTAGATTTCTGCAACAATGAAGTTGTGTTGAAAAGGGTCCAAGACAACACTAAAGGTTGTGGGGAAAATGGCATTTTTGGGCCCAATGGGAAAGTGATTTTTCCCGGGCCCCCGGAAACCCGGAAGCTTTCCCCTCTAGGGGGGGGCCCGGGAGTGACAATTTTTCCCTGGCCCGGAACTGGGTGACACTCTTCTGGGCACGGGAACTGGAAGTGGCGGCTCTTTATTAAAAAGGCGGTTTTGGTCTCAAAGATAATAGGGAAAAAGGTTTAATGCCTCCGGCCCCCGGCCTGGGGGGAAATTCACTTGGCCCACAAACGCCCTTTATCGTGTGTGACAAGGTATCATTTTGCTTGACTTTAAACCCTTAAATAAATAATAAAAACTATAATGTCTGGACTTGCCCGCAGAAAAGCGATTGGGGGGGAACCCCTTGGGGAAAAGCCCCAAAACATGAAAAGAGAAACCCCCAGATGAAGGCTGCAGTTATTTGAATTATTTTTTTCCCAATTTTTTTTTTTTTTTCCTGATTGTTTTTTACCTGGATAAAACCAGTCACATTCCAATTTTTGGTTCCCCAACCCCTTCCCCAATCTGGGGGAAAAACAGAAAAGGTAAATTGCTTTGCCATATATACCCCAGAAAAAAAGCGTCCCTTTTTCGGGAAATTTGTTTTCAACAATAATTTTTTAAAAAAAATCCAAATAACTTTACAGATTTTCCCATTGAAAAAGGGGTTTAAACAATTTTTTCCCATGCATGTTCAATTAACCATAATCAATTAATTAACAGCCCTTGGGAATAATTCGTTAAGCCCTTAACAGCTTACAGAAAGTAGGCATTTAAGGTCGGGTTCAAAAAAGCAGGGACACAAAAGGGAAAACGTCTCCCCGACTGTAAAAAAACACCCAAAAAAAGTTTCCCGGGCCCCCTTTAAAAAATTCCGTGATTACTTGGGCATGCGGGGGGGGAGGCAGGACCTAAATGGGGGGGCAATGCATGCCATGTCCACACTGTGGACCGGGGCGGCTACGGGGGAGACGGGAAAGGGACAGCTGATCCCCCGCGGTGGAGACCACGTGTAAAAACCCTGCACAGGATGGGGTACATCCAAAATTTATCACCCCCTCTTACGGGTACAGGAGGGCCAAAACCCTGCCGGGATGCCCAAAAGGAACTTGCAGGTCCCTTTGGTGGAAAGTGGGGAAACATCTTACAGCAAAAACCCGGCCCTCGGGTTTATCCATGGGGGGGAATGCACTGCAGTATTTCCCAAGCAGCTGGTGGCCACACCAGATACTGACTGGTCCCTTTTGTTTTTGAGCCTCCCCATTAAAGGGACTTTGGGAAAACATTTTTAGTTTATGTCTTAGGGTTGTTGACTCTTTTGGTTTTTTTTTAAAATATTTAAAATTAAGTTTACTAAAAGTAAAACAGTTAAAACCCAGAGGGGGGGTTTTCTTTTTTTTTTATTTTGGGACTGTGTTGTGCCTGTGGGGTTCCCAAAGTCCCACAGGAAAAAAAAATAAATCTTTTTTTTTATTTTGCCCGTGCATTTTGGTGTCAGTCTGTGTCGGGACAGTCCCAAAAGGGCCGATCTGATAATATGTAATCTAGTATCAATCTTTATTTTTTTCTTCCTTTTTTTTGGGTTTTTCTGCTCTGTTGAATAACTTTGTTTTATTTTCTAGTAATGAACTTGTTCTTTGAAGAACATGTGATTGACCCTCTTCCTAACCCCTTTTTTTTTAGTCATGTTTTTTTTCAGTTTATTCTTTAAAACTTCATTTCCCAAACTGCGCAGTAATGTGGCGGTAACATAAAAAAAAATCATTATAGCCTGGACTGAATGGTTTGAGAGCCATGTTGACAGATGTATTAAAATAACAGCTATAACTGCAAGTTTAATATATTTTAAAAAAAAAAAAATTTGGGAATCTTTTTATCAGGGAAACCCCTGAGCTATTTTGTGTTTCTATGCACTTGCAACCCTTTTTAAATTGTTAAATCTGCCCCCTGCTTTCTTTTTTGTAACTTTGCCCCTTTTTTAATCTTAGCACCCTTTTTTCCCTATCTCCAAATAACTAAATTTTTTTTTTAGTCCCTAAAGGGTTATCAAGACAAATAAAAAATTGGTATTTGACTTTTTTTTCTGTATTTCATAGCCCCTTTACTGTTTTTTTCCCAATTCATTAACATTTTTTTAATAAATATTCTCTTTGGATCAATGTTTATATGGGTTTTGCAACATTCCTCTAGATCATTTCCTTCTCCTGTTCTCTTTTTGTCCCCTGTTGCCTCATTTCAAAAAACTGGACTTTAAAATGTAACTTTAAAATATTTAAACATTCCCCATTACCCTAATTTTTCTCTTATTCAGAGAGTCAGGCCAAATGTAGTGCCTTATGCCCCTTATTCCTGGCCCTTTAAAAATCAGATCTTTGGCATTTGGGGGAAAATCCCGAATAAAGGGTCTAGAGATCCCCAAAAATAAAATTTATGATTCCCGGACTACAGCATATTAAAATGAAACATTTGTTATCCTACTACAGCAAAATCCCCTTTTAAAATTTTCCCCCCATTTTTACGGTCTTTCCCTTTTACATTTTTAAAAGTAATTAGTGGTGTGATTTTTCCATTCTTTAAAAAAATATGTTTAAAGTTTTTAATTTTAAAATTTTGTAAAAAAAAAAAATAAGCTTTTAAGTTTGTTGGAATCTAGGTGAAAAGGACGGGAAAAACTCTGAGTGGTGGAATCATTACAGATGGTTAGAACTGAATGCATAGTTGAGGAGAAAATGTGGCAAATTAAATGGAATGTAAAAATAAAATTTAAAAAAGTATAAAAATTAAAATTTCCCAAAAAAAGAACTTTTGGATGGAATGCCCTTTTTGGCACATTTTTCAAACGTTTCTCCCCCGTGGGGAAAAATCTTGGGTTTTTAAATGATCTTCATTATTTGGGCAACTCTGGCCCGCCCGTAAACAATCAGGGAAAAGGTGATCCACCTGGAGCACTTTTGGTGGACTATAAAAAACGGAACCACCCGAGGGGCCCGGGGGGAAGGAAGATGGATGAGGTTTTTTGGGTTTCCAAAGGGGGGTGGTGGTGCCAAACAGGGTATACAGTATTTGTGGTTTGTGTTCTTTCTTGGGTTTTGTTGGGGGGGTTCATGGGGGCGTGCCCTCCAGCTGGGAAAAAAAAAAAAGTTTTTTTTTGTTGAGTTTTAAAGTTAAATGTCAAGTCTTTTGTCGGGGCGGGGGTGCTATATAACGTCCATTTCACAACATTTTTAAAATACCCTTTAAAATTGGGAAAATTGAAGTCTTATTATTGGTAAATTGGTTTTCCCCGTGATGATCTTTAATATTGAATTTCATTACCCCAAATTTCGTAAAAAGCAGCCTTTTTCGGGAGTTTATTTGGGTGTGGTTTTATAATAAAAATAACCCACTGCTAATAGACTTCCCCTTTTTTTATAAAAAACAGGGTTTGGAAAACAAAACTCACAGTTCATTAATTGCTTTCCTGTGTTCTAAAGTGCATTAAAATCTAATTTTTTTTTACTCATGGCTTTTTTTTATTAGAAGCAATTAGTAACCCAAAAAATTGTAATGGCCCGGACCTGGCCAAGGACTAGATTGCTATAAACTGGTAAGTCATTGATATACAAAAAAAAAAGGGGACACAAGAACAAAGGGAAAATTTATTAATTTTTTTGGTTTAGCTTTTATTCTTCACTGTGATCCAATCAGTCCCCATTCACAATGTTTTTTCCCAATTTCTCCTTTTAATCCCTTCCTCAGAATGGGGCTGACAAGGTGGGTTTTTTCCCGGGCGAAGCTAGAAAAGGGATTGGGGCCCCATTTCTCAAAGGGTGGAGGCTGTGACATCAGGCTGGGGGTGACTTTAATGGCAGGAAAAAAGAAATGATAATTTGTAGCATAGCTGCACAGGCAAAGGACAAAAAATTCTTCGAAATGGTGTTAGAAAAAATTTGGGTGACCAATAACCAAGCCCCAACTGTTCCTGTTATAGCACTGAAAAATTCAACCTCCTTAAAAACATATGTGGGAAATTGGAAAATGGCCCCTTTTAAAAAGTTCTTATTAATAAAAACCCCCCGTCTTTCCTCAGGGGGCACCAGAAATTTAAAAATATTTCTTTCGACACTAGGGACCTGGGGCATGCAACAAAAATTCATGAAAACAATGCCCGATCAAAAACCCCTTAAGAGAAAATTTCCAAAATCCCTTTCCAAGAGCTAAAAAATTGGACATAAAAGGGAAGGAAAAACCAATTTTGAATCTGCATGCCTGGTAATCTAGGACATCCCGACTTTTTTTCCGAAAAAACCCTAAATATTGATGAGATCATATAATATTTTTAAATGTTTTTTTGTTCTCTGATATACACCCGATTTTTAAAAATTTTAAAAATTAACTATTTAGGATCTATAGGTATTTCCCAAAAGGGATAGTGAAGTTTAAAAGAATATCCATTTATTTTTTCTTTTATTGGTGCAAATTAAAATACAGACTTGTTGTGCAAATTAACCAAAAACGATAAGTCACTGCTCTGTTAATTTTGGGCTGTCTGGTATGTTGCATTGGCAATAGCACAGGGGTCCCCCACCAACTGGTTTTAATAAAAGGGCCCTCCCTTTTGAATTTCAGTTGTAATGATGAAAAATTATTATTTATCTTAGAAACTTTTTTCTAAAAAAACACACCCAGATGACGAAACCATTTTGGAAATGGAGACAGGGAAAAAGGGCATGACCAATAACCAAAAAACCTAAGGTTGCTCCTGTTTAAATAAATGAAATTTGTACAACTACTCATAATCTACATGTGTCCAAAAAAGGTGGAATCTGTGTCTTTTTTAAAAGTTCTCAGAAAAAAAAGAAATCTGCCCCTCCTCCCCAAAAACCCAAACATTGAGACAATAAAAAATGCTTTGCACCACTTTACGGACACCTTAAAGAAACTTTTAGATAAAAAAAAAGCCCAATCAAATCTGGCAAAAAAAAAAAATTAAAAATAATTTACCAAAAGCAAAGGGAAAAGGTTGGTATAAAAATGTAATGATCTCAAGGAATAACAATAAACAAATCAATAATTATAAAAGACCCCATAAAGCTTTAGGCAGACACTGCAAAAGATTACGAACCCCAAAAAATTCAACCCGTTATACAAAATGTTGATATTCCTTTTTTAATACTTGATGCTGAAAAACACTCCCAAATGATTAATTTGGAAACTTCCCCGAATCTGTATAACTGACAAGAACTAGAAGATGTAATTCTGCTGGTGGGTTCTACATTTTTTTAAAAATTCCTCATTTCTTCGGTTTTATTTATTTTGTTTTTTTTTTTTTTTTTTATTCTTTTTCTGGGAAAAGGGCCCAAAAGACAAATCACTTATAACACCGAACATACACATTTTGAAATTAACAAATTAACAAGTTTAATTCAATAGTTGCTAAAAACATTTTTTACTCTAGCTTGGGCCCGGCATGAATAAACTTGTAAAAACACACTTGCTTGTTGCATTTTTAAAAGCTGCCTGTCTCAAAAAACTGTTTGACTTTCACATGTGAACAAAAATTTTTTCCCCTGCTATTGAATATTATTTTTTGAATCGTAATAAGTATTTCTTCCCTAATTTTTGAACCTGGGGCTAGCCAGGTAGGTCTTTTACATATGGGGAAAAAAAAGAAGGTACACAGAAAAGGGACACATTTTTAATTTTGATTCAACATTGGTTCACGTTGAAAAACCTTTTTTCCCAAAGCTCATTTAAGTCTTCTCCCCCCTGAGGGAAATTTGCTGACAAGGTAGGATTGCTTTGCCAGTGCAGGGAAACTAAAAAAGAAATGGGAAACCCCCATTTCTCCAAAAGGGTGGTCTTTTAGACATCCCGGTGGGGGCCTTTTGGCAGTAAACCAAAAAAAATGATAATATGTTTGCATGCTGCATAGGCAGAGGACAAAAAATTCTTCAGAAATAAGGGTTTGAAACAGTTGAAGACTGGCCACTGTTTCTTTTTTGCACTGAAAGTGCAACTACCATAATCCCATTTGTCAAAAGGGGGGTTGGAAAAATGTCCTTTTAAATTTATAAAAAAAAAATCTGCCTTTGTCTCTCGAGGGGGCACCCAAGAAATTTAGACAAAACATTTCCCTTTAAAGACACTAAGGGGAAAGGACATCCATCAAAAACTATTCATAAAAATTTAGATCAAATCCCCAAACATCAGAAAACTGCAACAGTCCTTTTTGGGGCTAAGAATAAATACTTGAACTCACTCCAATTAGAGTCTCCCCCAAATTTTTATAACTGATAAAAAATAGGGGGATGACTTCTGGAGAATACCTTCAAGTTAGAAAGTAAAGTTAATAAAAAAAATTTTATTATGGCCCACCCCTCCCCAGGGTTTTTGGAACAGAACAATGGTAAAAATTTTTTTTTTTCAAAAACAGACATACTCTGCCTCACAGTTAAAGGTTAAAAAAATTTAAATCCAATACAATTTAATTAAAATGCCAAATATTTGATTATTCGAATATGTGTGAACAAATTTGGGGGTTTAATTGTGCAGAACAACAAGACCAAAAAAACAACAAGGCAACAAAAAAAAAAAAAAAAACCCCAAAAAAAGGAAATAACAGAAAAACCCTGCTAGCGGGCCTTCACGGATAACTTCAAATTGCTTTACTGATGTTAAACCACCACTTTACGGAGAACAACTGAGAACAACTGGATGAAGCGAATACTAAACCCCTCCCATCGTCTTCTTTTTTTTCATCCTCTTATCTTTTCCCATTACTGTTGGGGTCAATGTTGGGTCAACCCCCTTTAAGCAGCTTTTGGCAAATGGAGCTCCAAATGTGCTATTCATGGACCTGATAAAGTGATGTTACCTTTTGTTTGCAACTGCAATGTGCCTCTAACTTTACAGGAGCAAACTGGAAACAAATCACCCATCATAATCTACACAAAAACACCAAGACAAAATACATTTTGCCACACCAAATAATAAGAAAATACTTGAAACAAACATCAAGAAAGCAGGCAGCTTCCCAGCAAATCCTAAGATATCTGCTAAATACTAGCATGGGAAAAACAAATTGCTAATGCTTCAATAACATTTGGATAATTCTAAGAGCTGGAAAAATGTAAAATTTGGAAGTGCTGCTGGGGACAGTGGCTTTGAAGGAAGGGCTGTAACATCACTGAGAAGTTGAAATAGCCAGGGATGAGTTACCAACAGTATGAGCTTGATTCTATATTACAAATGAGGGAAACATCAAAGCCAATGGCAGGTGAGCCTATAACCAACAAGCCAACAATGATGTAAATAGAAAGAGAGCATTTAAAAGAAAGTCACCTAATGTAGGGCAAATGAATCTATTCTGGCATGATACCAGTGCTGCAATATTTTATTGTTTCAATTTCTATTTTCTAAGTTTTATTGTTTTTAGAGGAACTTTTTTTCATTGTTTCACATTTTTCCAACTATATTCTTAGGACCCAATGGTAGGATGAACTACTACAGAGACACCAGCAATCGTTAATACAGTGCATCCGAAAGTATTCACAGTGCATCACTTTTCCACATTTTGTTATGCCATCCATCCATCCATCCATTTTCTAACCCACTGAATCCGAATACAGGGTCACGGGGGTCTGCTGGAGCAATCCTAGCCAACACAGGGTACAAGGCAGGAACCAATCCAGGGCAGGGTGCCAACCACATTTTGTTATGTTACAGCCTTATTCCAAAATGGATTAAATTCATTTTTTCCTCAGAATTCTACACACATCCATAATGACACAGTGAAAACGTTTACTTGAGGTTTTGCAAATTTGTTTAAAATAAAAAACGAAATCACATGTACATAAATATTCACAGCCTTTGCTCAATACTTTGCCCATCGCCTTGGCAGCAACTACAGCCTCAAAGTCTTTTGAATAATGCCACAAGCTGCACACCTATCCTTGGCCAGTTTCGCCCATTCCTCTTTGCAGCACCTCTCAAGCTCCATCCAGTTGGATGGGAAGCGTCGGTGCACAACCATTTAAGATCTCTCCAGAGATGTTCAATGGATTCAAGTCTGGGCTCTGGCTGGGCCACTCAAGGACATTTACAGAAGTGTGCTGAAGCCACTCCTTGACATCTTGGCTTTGTGTTTAGGGTTGTTGTCCTACTGAAAGATGAACTGTTGCCCCAGTCTGAGGGCAAGAGCCTCTGGCCAGGTTTTCATCCAGGATGTCTCTGTACATTGCTGCAGATATCTTTCCCTTTATCCTGACTAGTCTCCCAGTTCCTGCGCTGAAAAACATCCCACAGCATGATGCTGCCACCACCATGCTTCACTGTAGGGATGGTATTGGCCCGATGATGAACGGTGCCTGGTTTTTCCAAAGCGTGCGCCTGGCATTCACACCAAAGAGTTCAATCTTTGTCTCATCAGATCAGAGAATTTCGTTTCTCATGGTCTGAGAGTCCTTCAGGGCTTTTGGCAAACTCAAGGCGGGCTGTCATGTGGCTTTTACTAAGGAGTGGCTTCTGTCTGGCCACTCTACCATACAGGCTTTATTGGTGGATTGCTACAGAGATGGTTGTCCTTCTGGAAGGTTCTCCTCTCCCCACAGAGGACCTCTGGAGTTGACAGGTGACCATCGGGTTCTTGGTCACCTCCTGACTAAGGCCCTTTTCCCACAATTGCTCAGTTTAGAAGGCTAGCTCTAGTAACAGTCCTGGTGGTTTCGAACTCTTCCATTTAAAGATGATGGAGGCCACTGTGCTCATTGGGACCTTCAAAGCAGCAGAAATATTTCTGTAACCTTCCAGCTTGTCCTCAGACAATCCTGTCGGGTCTACAGGCAATTCCTGACTTAGCTGGTTTGTGCTATGACATGAACTGTCAACTGTGGGACCTTATATAGACAGGTGTTGCCTTTCCAAATCATGTCCAATCAACTGAATTTACCACAGGTGGACTCCAACTAAGATGCAGAAACATCTCAAGGATGATCAGGGAAAACAGGATGCACCTAAGCTCAATTTTGAGCGTCATGGCAAAGGCTATGAACACTTATGTACATGAGAATTCTCAGTTTTTTTTATTTTTAATAAATTTGCAAAAATCTCAAGTAAACCTTTTCATGTTGTCATTATGGTTTGTGTGTAGAATTCTTAGGAAAAAATGAATTTAATCCATTTTGGAATAAGGCTGTACATTAAAAATGTGGAAAAAGTGATGAACTGTGAATACTTTCCGGATGCACTGTAATTGCTTTATTGAATGATTTGCCACCTGGATTCTCCACTGTATAGCCAGGAGAAACATGCACTGTCCAGAAGTGCAGTGCAGCTTCCAGTAGCACAGAGTCCTCCACAGTAGTCGTAGATACTCTTCAAAGAAGGGGTCTGCAAGGTTGTAGTGATGGGAGTCTCATGAACAATTTGTTCTTTTTGAATGACTATTTTAAGGGAATCGAATCAGTCTGCAAGCATGAAGAAATTAAATCAGTGGAGTTCAATGGGAGAGCGAAAGTATACACTTGTCTTGTGTAAAGTCATTAGTGTCTTTCATTTTGCTGGCTGGCAAATGTTTAAAGCACAAGCTCTAAAACTGCTTGACTCATGAGTTTCTACCACTTCACTTATAATTCTTTTGAGCTGAAAATATAATATTAGTGAACAAAACTCCATCATTGACGATTCTCATTCATCCTTACAACTGTATATTAGAATGTACTGGG
>NW_024380051.1:0-13072 GCF_016835505.1 Polypterus senegalus
AGTTTTGTACTGGAAATTCTCAAAAAACTTTTTACCATTTTTTTCCTTTTTTTTTGAAAAAAAAAATTCCTTTGAATTTTTTGAAAAAAAAGGGGGGGCACCCTTTTTTGGGCATGGGAAAAAAAGATTGTTTTTTTTTTTTTTTTTTTTTTTTTTTTTTTTTTTTTTTTTTAAAAAAAAAAAAAAAATTTTTTTTTTTGTGTTTTAATTTAGATTTTTAATTAAAGGAGTTTATACCTTTACCTGTTAGAAAACCGTCCTTCACCCTTTTCGTATTATGGCATAAACGGGGAACACTCAAAAGGCAATACCCAATTTCCGAAGCAGTATCTCATTAATACAGTTCTGGATGGCAGTTTCAGGATGGGCATAAGGCTGGAAGTTAATGAATGTAAATTTCCAGTTTTAGGATGGCAACTTTCTGTTTTTTTATTGTTAAGGTTGGTGTGGTTGGGATGTTAAAAAGGTTTGCTTTCTGAAAAGTTAAAAAAAGCCCAGCCCCCTTTTAAAACTTCCCCCAAAAATACACAAGTCATGTGAAATCTGCACTGATATCACGGTACGTCTGAAAAACTCCCCTGGAAAGGTTCCCTCAAATATACCATGAAAAATTTTGTGAAAAGTTTTTAACAGATTGATATTGCATTACACAATTTTGGATTATACTTTTATTCAATGATAGTAAATAACAAAATAATGTGGACTTAAAATTGTTATTATACTTTAGTCTTTTTTTTATTTGGTTTTTAAACAACCTAGACTATTTGCGGTGATGTAAAGCAAAACCACTTTCATGACCTTTATTCTCTCCTTCCCCCCCCTTATTCTAAAAGCGTGAACAGATATGGCATCAAAAGACTTTTCAGGGGAAAGCCCCAAAAATTTCCCCACCATTGCAATTGCTCTATAAAACCTATTTAACAACAAATTTTTTATTGTAAAACCCCAAAAAATCCCCCGGGACCTGTAATGGGAACGGGTCCCTTTTTTTGGGCCCCCCAAACTCTCTAAGAGATAAAAAACCCCCACAAAATCCCCTTGAGGGTAAAGGGAAAATCTTGGGAAAGGAATTCAAGAAAAACCCCCCTTCCAGGTAGGATGGATGTGGAATGGTTTCAAAAGGGGGTAAATAAACCAAAAACGAACCGAATTCTTTACAGGCTAGCAAAATCATATGGCCCTTTGGAAATCAATACAACAAATTTAAAGCTAAAAAAAAAATAAAAAGAAGATTATATACAAAAATAAAGAAAATTTTTCAGTGTTAAAAGATGTATTGTACTTTATACTGTATATTTTTTTATTTTATTCATTCATTTTGCATTGTGCCACTCCCGGGGGCCCATTTCCCTTTTTCTTAAAAAAATTTGGCCACGCCGGCCCCTAGAAGAATATAAAAGCCTTACAGGGGGTAGATAATAAATAAAATGGAAGATAGATAATAATAGATGATGAAGATAGATAGATAATGGGCACTATATAATGATAGATAGATAGATAGATAAGAATAGATAGAAGAAAAGATGGGAAATAAAATGAAGAATGGGCACTTAAATGAAGTAATGATGATAGATAGATAGATAATAATGTAAAAGATAGATAATAGATAAAAAAACACATTATATTTAAAATGAACCATTAACTTCAAACGAAATTAAATGAGATTTATTAAATTTTAAAATGCATGAATAAATAAAAGAACGTTTTTCGGGGAAATATCATAATTTTTTTTTTTTTCAATAATGTACTTACTGATATATTTTTTAATTTCACTTTTGGGATTTTATTTCAAAATGGCGTTTTTAAAGGTTCTTTTTTCACATGGTTTGCTCAAACAACACATAGCAGCATAATGTACTGTTTTTAAATCCACCCACTTATTTCAAGTTTTTTTTCTTTGGGTTTTATCACCCTATCAATCAGTCTTTCTTTAATATATATTTTAGTCTTTAAATTTTGCTCATTCATATATATCATGGCATTTTATGTGATTATTCATTTCATCATTATTTTTTAATTTATTTCTTTTTAGCACAAATGTCATTTAATAACTCCTCCCAATTAAAATTACTAGCCTAATGTAAACACCTTCTCCAATGTTCTTTCAATAAAACCCAAAACCAAATTTTACAACTGACAAATTCAAAACAGTAGTAGCTAATGAAAACCCAAAAATATTAGGAGATGTTAGAAAATAGCTTCCTTGACTCTTAACCAGTAAACCCGGCTAATTAGATGACAATGTACTTAATAATTTTTTTGAAATTAAAAAAGTCTAGGTACAAAAACCCCTCCCCTCTTCTTCATTCTAAAACCCAGCTGACCTTAAGTTTCCTTTTTGTTGCCTTTTGCCTCATTTTGAAAATGCTAGTTCCTTTAAAGAAAGGGGTGATCAAAAATTAAAAACTGCAGCCTTCGGTTTTTTTCCCAAACCCCGTGCAATTAAAAAACAACCCCCACCTATAACAGGTCTTATGTAATATCATGACTTTTTTTTAACCAATTCGGTAATTATTAAAAAAATTTTTTTCCTTTCTAATGATATCACCCAAATGATTGGAAAACCAAAAATGGATAGTAATTTTTCAGTTCTTCTTTTTTCTCTTCAGTTTCCTTCGATTTTTTTTGAAACCAAATATTGTGAACACATAAGTTAAAGGGAAAAAAACTAGATGAAGAACTGCTGGTTATTTTTCTTTTTGCATTTTATTTCTAATAAGGGCAGAAGCTTTTAAAAAAATGAATACAACTGTTTAAGACTAAAATTTGAATTAAGAGCTCAAAATCTTAACAAAAAAAAGAAAAAAAAATAAGCAGAAAAATGACACTCGAGCAATGGGGTGCATCATCAACAATAAATTACATCTTAAACCCAAATTGGGTTGGGAAGAAAAAACCCTCACCACTGGGTCCCCCCCAGGGCTTTTTTTTCCCAAACCCCTGTTTTAAAAGAATCTGGTATTAAACAGCAAATCAATTAAAATAACTTAATTACGGTCACTTAAAAATTTAAAATGGTCAGAATAAAAACCTGTACCACTGGATAGCCCAGGTTGGTGTTGGGCACCTGTGCTACAAGATAGGTAAAAAGATGACCCCAAATTTTTTTATTATGTTTTGGACTTCTAGCAGTTTGGTGGATATATCAGTTTCGTGGGTTTATGCACTCTCCCCAGCTTTGTATTTGTTAATTTGTGCCTTTTAGTCATTACCCAGACTAAGACATTTATCTCCCGGAATATAGCTATGGCAGCTAATCCGGCAATTTAATGACTTAGAATCCCTGCAAATCCGTTTAAAAAAAATGCGCTAAAATTCCCTTTTTTTTTCCAACTCTGAGTAACAACCGCTTATCCCCAGAAGAATGGCATTCATGGCCCCAACAGGGGACCAGGGGTTTTTTTAATTTGTTCAATTACGGGATCTCTTATTTTCAGAAAACCAAAAACATTTGCAAGGTAGACTTTACAGACTCCCAAGTAATACCTCACAGTTCATCCGTCACCACTTTGGGCAAAGTACACAATGTCTTTTGGGTATTGGGGAAAATTTGAATATGTGACAAAAAAAATTTAATTTTACCCCCGAGAACGTGGGGAGCCGAGAAAAACCCCTTTAATTATATTAAACAGAAAAACTATCTTGGACAACCCCCACTCCCAAATAGGTTTTTGGCTGTTCTTCAGGCATTTTTAGGTTGTTTTTAAAACCCATCCTTTTTTTTTCTAATGTATTTTTTACTACCCTTTTTTTTATCTTTTTTGATTATTTTTTTTGCTCAGCACTTTTGGGTTCTTTACTTGAAAATAAATATAAATTTGACTTGGCTATTCTCCGTAAAGTCTCAGAGGTTTTACACAGGGTAATCCCGTAGTTCAAGTAAAGTCCTGGGGTGGTGGCTGCATCTGAATCCCCAAAAACCTAACGCCTGAAAAAAAAAAAAGAATTGCTCTAAAATGACAACATATTGGCTTGGGTTTAAATTAAAAAAATGGGGAAAAGCAGTCCTTTAAACAAATCACAATGGATAAACATTTGATGGGGTCTGGGGAGGTGATGCTTATGCCGGATATACAGTGGGTGAAAAACTAGCCCCCCCCTTTCCATTTTTTATTCTTTTTTATGTTTGTCACACGTTTCCCGATCATCAAACACATTTAACCATTAGTCACATATAACCAAGTAAAACAAAATCAGTTTTTTAAAGGTTTGGTTTTTTTTTATTTAGGGGAAAAAAAACCCAAAACCCACATGGCCCCGTGGAAAAGTAATTTCCCCTGAAACCCTTAACTGGTTTGGGACCCTTGCAGCAAATAACTGCAATCAAGCGTTCGATAACTTCAAGAGTCTTTTGGCTCTGGAGGAATTTTTGGCCCCCCATCTTTAGAATTGCTGTAATTCAGCTTTTTGAGGGTTTCTAGCATGAACTGCCTTTTGGTCATGCCCAAACATCTCAATGGATTCAGGTCAGGACTTTGACTAGGCCACTCAAAGTTTTCAGTTTTCTTCAGCCATTAAAAGGTGGATTTTCGGTGTGTTTTTGGGGCATTCTCCCCGTTGCACCCCAAAATCGCTTCAGCTTGAGTTTGGGGGAAAAGATGGCGGACATTCTCCTTCAAGGTTTTTTTGGGGAAAAGTAAATTCTGGTTCCATCTATCACCAACCTTGGGGCCGGCAACAAAACAACCCCCAGACCATCCCCACCACCACCATTTTTCTGTTGGTATGATGCTTTTTAAATCTGTGTTCCTTTGCCGATGTAGGGTTGCCCAAAAGTTCAACTTTGTCTCATAGTCCACAAGGTATTTTCCCAAAAATCTTGGCAATCGAGATGTTTTTCTTAAATGAGGGGGAGCTCTAATGTTCTTTTTGTTTAAAAGTGGTTTTGCGTCTTGGAAATCTCCTCAGGCTGTTTGGGCCCAGTCTCTTTCTTATGGTGGAGTCGTGAACACTGTTATGAGGCAAGTGGGCCTGCAGTTCTTTGGGGCGTTGTGCGGGGTCTTTTGGCCTCTCCCCGGGTGGGGTGTCTCCGCTCTTGGGTAATTTTGGTGGCCCCGGGCCCTCCTGGGAAGGTTCACCCCTGTTCTATGTTTTTTTCCATTTTTTGGCTAATGCTCTCCACTGTGGTTTTGGGCCCAAAGCTTTAGAAACATAACCTTTAGCAGACTGTAGATCTCAATTCTTCTGTTCTCATTTGTTCCTGAATTTCGGATCTTGGCATGATGTCTAGTTTTGAGTTCTTTTGGGCTACTTCTCTGTGTCAGGGCTCCCATGTAAGTGATTTCTTGAAAACAGGTGTGGCATAATCGGCCTGGGGGTTTTTTAGGTAACTCAGGTGTGATACACCACATTAGGTTTTTTTAACAAGGGGCAAATTTTTCCCAGGGGGCCCTGTAGGTTTTGGTTTTTTTTTTCCCTAAATTAAAACCATCATTTAAAACGCATTTTGTTTTATTTGTTTTTTTTGATTAATGGTTAAATTTTTTTGATGACGAAACATCTTATGTGACAAACATCAAAGAATAAGAAAAACAGGAAGGGGGAAATAGTTTTTTACACCACTGTATAGTACAAACCCCTTTTTCTTTTTTTCTTTTAATTTTTTAAAACCCCAAAAAGGGATGGGGCACGTTCTTCGTTTCAACCTAGATACCCATGGGGGGAAAACTCTAATACAATTCATTTTGAAACGTCCTGTGGGCCCTTATTTAAAATCGCATTGCAGCCTCACTGAAAAATCACCCCAACATTCCTCATTTTCCTTTTGGGGGTTTAAAGTTTGCATTAGGGATGATCATTTTAAAAACGTGTTTTGGGGAAAATTTTGGGTTTTTGTCTGCAGTTAAAACCCCCTTTAAACCTCCTCCTCCAGCCTCCCAAATTTAAAAGCCACTGCCTGTACACGTTATCCCCCAAAAGACTTCCCTTTGGTGGATTACTATTAAACGAAAGGGAAATCACCTAATCATAAAAACATTGAACAACTGTGCGTTATTGCAGGCTTAATTCATAGGCGGATCAAAACGGGAAAGTTTTACAACCTTCCTCAAAAACGCGCGGCCAAATTTCCTTCGGTTTATCTCTACGTTGCAGAAAGTCGCGTCGCTTTTTCCGCCCAGTGGGTGTATCTTTTTGTGATTTTTATTTTCGTTAAGACGCGGTGACCCCGGAAACAAAGTGGTGAGTTGATGTTTTTTGGCCCCCGCTCCCGTGCCCCAAAGCGGGGAAAAGGGCCCTCGCGCGGGGCCCCGTGGAAAGCCCCGGGTCGCCCCGCTCAGGGGTGACGGGCCTTTTTTTAGACAGACAGACAAAAAGGGGTGCAGAAAGTGAAAAGAGTAAAGGTGGCGCAAGTAAAAAAGGGTGTCCGACCCTTGGCTTTGGGGTTTGGTGGCTGATGCGCAGTCCTTTGTAAATTCACGATAGTGGGATCACGCGAGAGGGGCCAAACGGTGACGGGCCCCAGAAAATGAAAGGTAACGAAAGACTAAAGAGACGAGGTTGTAGGGAAAGAGTAGAGGAAGGAAAATAAAATTTAGATAAAGGGTCACATTCGCACTTCATGGGGGAAAACGGTGAAAGGTCATTTAAGGAATTTAAAATTAAGCAAACCAAATTAGTTTTCAACGCATAAACATGTTTACGCAACGAATTCAAAGCTTTAAGCAATATATTAAAACAAAAACTTGAAATAATACTGTAATATTAAATTTAGACTAAACCCTTTCGAAAGGGGAAACATTAAAAAAAAGGGTGAGTATTTGTCATAATAATCGCCTGCCTTTTATAGAATATAATTAACTCTGATCCAAAATCCCTTTTCATTTTTTAGAATTATCTTATGTAAGCAGGAGTTCATATCAGGGGAAAATTCAATAAAGTTAATTGATAGATTGTTTAAGGGGGGGAGAAATTTGGTGAGTGGGTTGGGAGATAGAAAAAAAAAAGTGTTTTTGTGTAGCTCAGTGCGAGTATGTCCACATTTGTGTTCTTAAAAAAAATAAATATAACTGGCAAATAGTCCACAAAACTGGGGTGGCCATCTCTTTGTGCCTTTCCCACATCGAAGACTCAGTCGGCTACCACTGCTAGTGGTGCCAGCAAGACAAAAGAACCGACGCCGAATTCTGGTAGGTAGGGGGACTCTTAACACTCTCTTACACTTACTACACTGGGGGCTGGGAAACGACCGATTTCACAATTTTGGTGCAACCGATTCCGTCTGTAAATTGACACCTGTTTGAAACAAGTATTTTCGCAGTTTTCCCAAAATTGTAGAAAATCCCTTGACCATAGTCCTGCTATGTGTTTTTGGTAGCCTTTTGCTGTACTCCGGTGAAGCCTCCCTCATGCATTGTATATAAAAACCACGCTTGACGTACAAAACACATCATGCTAGTAATCTAATCCCTACTAGCCCTTTTTAATGGCTTCTGTACATTGTCTGGATGTAGATAGTGGCGAGTCCTCCATGACCCAAAACCTTCTTCTCACTAGGTGCACTTTCAATTTTAGGTCACCATATTTTTTCAAATCTAATATTTCTACTGTGTTTAATAGTTTTATGTATATTTAGTACATAGTTTAATAGTTTTATGTATATTTAATTTTATCTGCCACAAATCGGGATAGCTTGATAAGCTTAAAAGACTTAGTTAAATGGTGCGATTCAAGTCACTACACTGAACACCACAAGACCAGGAACTGGTGGTGGTTTAGGAGGCCCAGGCCCCCCCTGGACCCCTTGATCATCAGAGGAGCTGTGGATACAGACCTATAAATACCTGGGGTCAGCTGGATGTCAATTACGGGATCTGCCAATACTGATGCTCTGTGAAAAAAGGACAGAGCCGACTATACTTCTGAAGGTTGGCATCCTTCAACATCTGCAATAAGATGGTGCAGATTTTCCCTACCAGGGGTTGTGCAGTGCCCTCTTCTACCCGGTGGTGTGCTGTGGAGGCAGCATAAGGGCGTCTCACGCCTGGACAAACTTGTTGGGAAAGGCAGGCTGTATTGTAGGAATAAAGCTGGACAGTTTGACATCTGTGGCGAGCGACGGGCACTAAGCAAACTCCTGTCAATCATGAAGAATCCACTGCATCCACTTAAACAGTGTCATCTCAGGCAGAGGAGCAGCTTCAGCACGGACTGCTGTCATTGTCCTGCTCCACTGACAGACTGAGAGATCATTCCTCCCCCCACTATCGACTCTTCAATTCCACCGGGGGGTAAATGCTAACATTATTCATAGTTTTGTTTTTTTTTTGTATCAGTATACTGCTGCTGGATTATGTGAATTTTCCCCTTGGGATTAATAAAGTATCTATCTATCTATCTATCTATCTATCTATCTATCTATCTATCTATCTATTTTTATCTCATCTATCTATTTCTACTGTCCAAAGCCCTGTGTAATGTTGATAATTCTAGATTATATGGAAACACACTTAGTTGGTATCATCTTGCAGATTTCCCACGTGTTTCCTATTTATCTTGCTAATCAGATCATTTATATCCATCCTCCATTACCCAACGTGCTATACCCCAACTCGGGTACGGGGTCTGCTGGACCAATCCAGCCAACCAGGGGAAAGGCAGGAAGAAAACCCAGCCCACACGCACAAACAGATCCTTCATATATAATATATATATATAATATATATATATATATATATATATAAATAAAAATTATAAAATTCGAGGTTTCTGCCACTGACCACTGGAAAATCCACTTTTAAATCACCTGTTCATAAGGCTCTTACCATAACCATTTCCCTGCAGTTTTTGGACATTTTTCTATCTACACATTTCTTTGTTTGATGCCTCCCTTCATGTGGACTTATCAAATGCATTTCTCAAAACAAGTAACCCAAACTGTTCCGGTTGCATTTAAATAATTTGTTTGGTTAGCAAAATAATATTTTAATATCAAGATTCTTATAATGAAAAATGAAATAGACCATAAAGTTTGTGCGATGGAAGTATTTCACAAATTTATTCCAGGAATTCTATTCAAATTCCTTTGCTTTACATTCAAATTTAACAGAAACCTTGTCAAAATAAGAATTGTTAATTAACATCCATTCCAACAGTATGTGTGTTTATCTTATAATAGTAACATATTTTATTCCATTTTTGACCAAAGGATCCCATCCATCCTTTCAACCTGAATCCGAATACAGGGCCCGGGTCTCGGCCAACCCCACCCAACCGAGCATAAGGCGGCCATTGGGCGGGTGCCACCACTGCGGACACACACAACAAACACACCAGGGCCAATTTAGAATCGCAATCCACCAAACCATGGTCTTGGATTGGGGGAACCCACGCGAACCCACGGGGGAGAACAAACCAGCAACTCCACGAGGGAGGCCCGGGGAGCAAGGTCTCCCATCTTGAGGCAGCAAGGCTACCACTGCACCACCGTAGTTTCGGTATAAGGATTCCTACAATTAAATTTGAAATAAAAAAAAAGCAGCTATAAAATAAAATAAAATATGTATTAAAAATTAAAAGCAAAAGTCTTATCTGTAAAATGTAAGTTTTGAGTTGTCCTTAAAAGATGTTTGCAAACACATTTTCAGAATAGTAATACATTCCAGAACTTGATCTGTAACATTAAATGGTCAGTCATCTGTGCAGAAGAAATCCTTGGGAGGCATGTCTAAAATTGTGAATTGATGTCTAGTCATAAACTGAAAACTGGGGAGAACCAGACTACTCCTCTGTAGCCCCATCCATCCATTATCCCAACCCTTTATCCAACTACAGGTCCAGGGGATCTCTGGAGCCAATCCCAGCCAACACAGGGGAAAAAAACCCCGGGCAGAGGGGCCAGCCACTGCAGACACACACCCCCACTAGGGACAATTTAGAATCTAATGCACCTAACCATGTCTTTGGACTGTGGAGGGAACGGAGTGCCAGAGAACACCCACACAGACTAGGATAACATGCAAACTCCAAGGAGGACCGAGAGCGAACCCAAAGGGTTTTTTTTAAAGATTTTTATAATTCCTGCTAATGTTAAAAACAATATTGATGGAGATCTTTTTTTTAAATATTTTAGAAAAATAAAATAAATTGTTAAATTGTGTGGCATGTGAAGTTATGCAAAGCAGTGAAAGGGGGGTATCCCGCAGAGGGTGCATCCCCATTGGGAATGTGTTCTTTTTAGAAATGCAATTCATAAACTTGAACCTGTTTATATACCCCTACAGGTACCATGATGGAACTACTAAGACAAGAGAAAGAATGTACAAAAAAAGGGTAGTATTTAAATTATTTTAAAATGTAGCTTTTGCTTCTAATTTTACATTGCAGTATAGACCTTACATACAAAACACCGAAGAGAAGCCGTTGAACTGTGCAGATGTCATTTTAGTTCTTCTGTGGGGGTTGTTATGATTGAAGTTCCATTCAGTAGAGAGCAGGAAGTATTTTCTTAGCATCACATCTGTCTGTAGGCTTCTGGCTAAAGGCTCCTGACAAACCTTTAATATCCACATGTTTGTATACTCAGTGAGCTATTTGCGTCTATACCAGGTATGGATAACTACCTACTGACCTGATGGTATAGATCAATTTTAAGATCCAGGGGTACCACCTTCTTTCCCCCCACACAGTACACCTGTCTCAATCCTAACCACCGTTTACAGCCCTTGCTACATTTGTTACAGAGACTTTTCTACATTTTTTAGTTAAAAGGTGAATGTAAAACTAACATAATTGTTATTTTCATTTCTGGTTACATTTGGCCCTTAATATTTATGGTTTGTGATCGGTTTTTATGGGGTCCCACAAAGTAAAGGGATAAGTTTCTATCTCTTAATATTACAAAATTCCATAATTTCAGATTATGAAAATCTATATCCTCTTCAGTTTCCCTATGGGATATTTCATTTTAAACTTTGGTTTACAGTTGAACACATATTGTTTTTGTGGACAATCAGCACTCTTTTACCTTTTAGCCCCTTTTTAACAATTTAAAAAACATTATGCCTGATTCTCTAAACATTTCTTGTTCAACCAAGTGTTATGATCTTTTTACTTTTGTTCTTCATGGCCATACACGTAGATTTCTCCAGAACAGATTATTAGATGAAGTGGCAAGAGATATTTCACAGGGCTGAAAGTCTAATTGCAGTTATAGAGGGTGAACTGAAAATAAACACATGGTGACATTTTAAACAGCAGAAGAACACTTCATATTCTGCAGCCTGTTCAGCAGTCAGTCATGAGAGTTTGTGCATCCAACAGTTTTCACCTCATTTTTCACTTCAGTGGGCAAAGTCTACAAAGCAGCTTAATTCCCACTATGTCTACAGAACTTTTCCTTTGCCATTGAAGTTCATTTGATTGCTACTAGCTGGACACAGTATTCTTGCAGAATCTTCTATCTTCTTTACATATAGTTCTCCTACCTGGGATGTAGTCTGACAACTGTCACTACCAATGTGCAGAATGGGGTGTGATGACTGTGAATTATGGGCAGAGTTAAACAACTGGACCCCTGTTTAGCTGGCCCATTCTACAAACTCCACTGGAGGAAGTTACTTTTTACACAGTTTAATTGCCAAAGGAGAACTTTTTTATTTGACTTTCAACAAAAGTGGGTTTTAAGAAACCAGGCTACTGCTTTAACCAGGTTACTCACCTTATGCTGGTTTTTGTGTGCACATAAACACACTTGTAGTTCCAATGTGGTTGAGACACGCACTGTCTGTAATTCTCTTGTTTCCCCTTCAAAATTGGGTCCTGTCTTTTTTCCCATCAGATGGAACAATGCTGTGACCTCTTTTGAGCTTGTAATGCAAAGGCAAGTTTAAAAAATTTGATAGATCAGCCTCATTTTTTCGGTTTCAGGATACGGGTTCATTTGGTATAGCTTGAGCAGGAGTTTTTATTTCGTGGCTGAAAAATGTTTTTATTATGATAGATATACAATGGAACCACAGGTCGATAATAATTCATTCCAAAACTCTGTCGTACCGATTTGGTTGGACCAACTAATTTCCCCATAGGATTGTAAATACAATTAATCTTTCCAAATTTAACGAACTGTATGTAAATATTTTTTCTTTAAAGATTTTAAGCAAAAAAATAGTTATTATACCATAGAATGCCCAGTGTAATAGTAAACTAAATGTAAAACAATGAAAACACTGAAACAAACACCCAGGTCCTGCTCAGCTCCCCACCAGCCTGCACTCTCTCTCTCTCTCTCAGCTGCATGTGAGCCTACCCTCCTCCTCTCTCTCTCTCTCTCCTCTCCTCTCCCTCCCCCTTCCCCTCTCTTTCCCCTCCCCAGCTGCACCCAAGCCCCACCCTGCTTCTCTCTCTCTCTCTCTCTCTTCTGCACAGGCTTTCTCCTCCTGCTTCCGCCTTCTCCTCAACCCCTCCTGTTTTCCCTGTTCTCTTTTTTTCCCTTTGCTTTCCGCTTCTGTTTATGAAGAGGGCGTGGTAGTTTTTAATCAGCATTTCCCCGGAACAATTACGGATGGTGGCCTTCTCACCTGTCCCTAGGTGAAAATGCCACATCTACGAACCTCAGGAACCGCTTCAGCCAACACTACCACGCCCCCTTGCCGGGCGGTGATTACCTATAAACTGGCCTTTTGGCGGGGCTGTGGACCTGCTATTACAGGGGGGAAGCTGGGGTGAGAGGAGATTACAGTTTGGAGGAAGGTCCCTCTGTGTGATGCACCGAGCAAGTACAGTACAGGGAGACTGAACGTGGAAATCATCCATGGGGTAGGAACGGAAGGAAACTGGCTTGTTGTCCGAATGTGTGAGTAGTGAACAGATGCAAAGTTTGCAAACTTTTTTGGGCAACGATTTATGCGTGTTCAGAGACTTTTGGGGGGGTTCAAAACAAATGTGCTGCTGATCAGGAAAGTGGGCTTTGAAGAGATGGATGGTTGGATGGAAGGATGAATGTTATTAAGTGACTAATAATTCATTTTTTCTCAAGAACATATGTGTCAGAAGTATTAAGTACAATTCTTTAATCCCACAAAACTCCCATCACTTCTTAATTAATTATTCAAAATTCTGCTTTCCAGGAAATAAT
>NW_024380052.1:0-11726 GCF_016835505.1 Polypterus senegalus
AAAACTTAACTAAATCTAAAACGAAGATACTTTGTCTGTGGAATCATTTCTGGCGCAGGCTTTTGTTGAATCACATTTTTTTTGAGTTGAAGCTGCAGAACTTTGATAATTTTGGGAAAAACGCAGCTACATCTTCCATTCGGCAAATGCACAGCCTTTCCTGCACGAACCTTGAAGTTCAGAAACAGCTTCACCTTATGAATCATTTGCACTATCTGCACTATAGGTACATGTATATTGTACTTATGCTTTCATATTGAATATTATTCATTGTTTTTTATCATTATTATTGCTGTTATTTTATTATTTTATAGGAAAATAAGTTTATTGAGGATCAGCATATTGAATCTCATTGTAGCATACAAAATGACAAAATAAACTATGAGATTAAAGTGGATATTTCGACCTTTTTATCACTGTGTCCTATTTTTTCCTTTTCTCATTTCCGTAAGTTACTCAGTGGGCTCTGATTCACCTTTTCACGCGACTTTAATATCTGACCACTTCTTTTTTATTTGGGGCACTATGTGACTTTCTGAACTTGAACTTTCGAGTGCTTCTGCCGCTCTGTATCACTCCATCAGCTTCATTTTGTTGTTTGTACCACTGCTTAAGCCACTTCCTTTTCTTGTTTATACCACTGCTTAAGCCAACAAAATGTATGTTTCCTGCCTCCACTTCTTTTTTTCATGTGTTTCTGCCATTGTCTTTTAACCAAACACTGAATGGGGAAGGTGATATTTATTAAAATACTAGCAAAATACCAGCGCTTAGCGGAGAAGTACTACATTAAAATTTTTATTAAGAAGAAAATGAAAAATTTTTAAACTGAGGAAAAATATGCCAATAATTATTTGTTAAGGATCTCTTTGTATACCACATTGTGAGTTCGGCTCTCCGGTTGTAATATGACCAAGCTGTGCGCTGAGCTTACTCTTGAGCATGCAACTTACAGTTGGCCATGTGAACAGTAAGTCTCAAATCTCACAGCATGGATTGCTGCTGTCATAATCGGTTTGAGTTTCATGGTTTATTTCAATTACGATAGTATTTGCAGGATTTGTTGTGTTGAAGTGACATTCGGCATCTGTCAAGCGCTGTAAGCACACAACCGGTTTCATCGATAAAATTACATCCAGCTTTTGAGAGTTTAAACATTGATAAACATCAAAGTGTCCACTACTGAAATCGCCACCTGTGAATCTAAGATGTTTAAGAGGCTTTGGCGATTGTCAAAAGTTGTAAAATATTTGGCCATTTCGGTACACTTGAAAGCGACAACTGAACAATTCAGCAGCAGCCATCAACTCACATGCAGAACCATAGGTAAAGAGCTTAAGCATTTCACTCTTATAGTGCTACTGTGTAGTATAATTATCTCCGGTACCGTCATCAGTCCACACCTTGAACCTGTCCCAGTCATTCAATACATAAGACACAATTTTCCTCCGGATATCAAGAGTGAGCCTGATATGGCCGTGCAATATGTAACAAAGAGAATGGAAAAGGTAGGTGCCATCTCCGGGCATGGAAACCACTCGGTAAGTGACAGTTCTTTGATCGATGGTGATCACCTCGATAGACATGGTAATGGGGTTGGAATGATTAAGGAAATGGGTACCTGAGCAATGTAAAGTAAGCCTAAAATACCTATACAATAACTATAATTGCAATAAACAAAAAAATAAAAATAGAGGGGAGAAGCCGTGGATTAAACAAAAAGGCTGTAGTTATCAGTAGGGAGACGTGAAGCCCGTGGCGAAGCAAGGAAGGGAATGTAGAGACCAGAGCGACAGACGGTCTTATATAGGCAGGCAGCCAACAACGTGGGAGGCGTTGGGATGGGGGACCCAACACCACCTCATATGGTGACCGAGCTGCAGGCTATGGACATATATATGTCAGTAAGTAGGATTGAGTTAGCGTTGGGAACCCGTGTACCAAATTTCTTGAAGATGGGCCCATAAGTAACAAAGACTGTTGAAAAGTTCAATATGGGGGCTGACAGTGGCATCATACCACCAAAATAAGTACGTACATTGGGTTCGGTTAGTGCAGGGAAGCCACCTACCAAATTTCGAGAAGATGGGGCCATAAATAAGAAAGTTCAACATGACGGGCGTTGTTGACCGTTATGACCATTCTGGCGTAAATTTCGAAATGAAACCTGCTTAACTTTTGTAAGTAAGCTGTAAGGAATAAGCCTGCCAAATTTCAGCTTTCTACCTACAGTGGTGTGAAAACTATTTGCCCCCTTCCTGATTTCTTATTCTTTTGCATGTTTGTCACACAAAATGTTTCTGATCATCAAACACATTTAACCATTAGTCAAATATAACACAAGTAAACACAAAATGCAGTTTTTAAATGATGGTTTTATTATTTAGGGAGAAAAAATCCAAACCTACATGGCCCTGTGTGAAAAAGTAATTGCCCCCTTGTTAAAAAATAACCTAACTGTGGTGTATCACACCTGAGTTCAATTTCCGTAGCCACCCCAGGCCTGATTACTGCCACACCTGTTTCAATCAAGAAATCACTTAAATAGGAGCTGCCTGACACAGAGAAGTAGACCAAAGGCACCTCAAAAGCTAGACATCATGCCAAGATCCAAACAAATCTAGGAACAAATGAGAACAGAAGTAATTGAGATCTATCAGTCTGGTAAAGGTTATAAAGCCATTTCTAAAAGCTTTGGGACTCCAGCTTAACTATAGTGAGAGTTACTGTCCACAAATGGCAAAAACATGGAACAGTGGTGAACCTTCCCAGGAGTGGCCGGCCACGTAAAAATTACCCTAAGAGCACAGAGACGACTCTACCAAGGAGACAAAAGACCCCAGGACAACGCCTAAAGAACTGCAGGCCTCACTTGCCTCAATTAAGGTCAGTGTTCATGACTCCACCATATAAGAAAGAGACTGAGCAAAAACGGCCTGCATGGCAGATTTCCAAGACTAAACCACTGTTAAGCAAAAGAACATTAGGGCTCGCCTCTGTTTTGCTAAGAAACATCTCAATGATTGCCAAGACTTTTGGGAAAATACCTTGTGGACTGATGAGACAAAAGTTGAACTTTTGGAAGGCAAATGTCCCGTTACATCTGGCGAAAAAGGAACACAGCATTTCAGAAAAAGAACATCATACCAACAGTAAAATATGGTGGTGGTAGTGGTGATGGTCTGGGGTTGTTTTGTTGCTTCAGGACCTGGAAGGCTTGCTGTGATAGATGGAACCACATGAATTCTACTGTCTACCAAAAATCCTGAAGGAGAATGTCCGACCATCTGTTCACTCAACTCAAGCTGAAGCGATCTTGGGTGCTGCAACAGGACAATGACCCAAAACACACCAGCAAATCCACCTCTGAATGGCTGAAGAAAAACAAAATGAAGACTTTAGAGTGGCCTAGTCAAAGTCCTGAACTGAATCCAATTGAGATGCTATGGCATGACCTTAAAAAGGCGGTTCATGCTAGAAAACCCTCAAATAAAGCTGAATTACAACAATTCTGCAAAGATGAGTGGGCCAAAATTCCTCCAGAGCTGTAAAAGACTCATTGCGTTAGTTATCTCAAACGCTTGATTGCAGTTGCTGCTGCTAAGGGTGGCCCAACCAGTTATTAGGTTCAGGGGCAATTACTTTTCACACAGGGCCATGTAGGTTTGGATTTTTTTTCTCCCTAAATAATAAAACCATCATTTAAAAACTGCATTTTGTGTTTACTTGTGTTATATTTGACTAATGGTTAAATGTGTTTGATGATCAGGAAACATTTTGTGTGACAAACATGCAAAAGAATAAGAAATCAGGAAAGGGCAAAATTTTTCACACCACTGTACATGGGAAGATGGAGAATAAGTGATCAGTGAGTGAGTGAGTGAGTGAGTGAGTGAGTGAGTGAGTGAGAGAGTGAGTGGAGTGAGGGAGCGAGTGAGTGAAGTCCGTCCAGTCAGTCAGTCAGTCAGTCAGTCAGTCAGTCAGTCAGTGAGGGTTTTGCCTTTTATTAGTATAGATATATCTATACCAATAAAAGCAGTCAGTCATGATTTAAGCTTTTACTTTCTTTATATAGATATATCTATACTAATAAAAGGCAAAGTCCTCATTGACTCACTCACTCACTCACTGACTGACTGACTCACTCACTCATCACTAATTCTCCAACTTCCCTGTAGAAGGCTGAAATTTGCAGGCTCATTCCTTACAGCTTACTTACAAAAGCTGGGCAGGTTTCATTTCGAAATTCTAGCGTAATGGTCATAACTGGAACCCTATTTTTCGTCCATATATTATAATAGACTTCTATTTTGCCGGCGCGAAGTTTACGCCTCCCACGTAATTTAGTGCCTGCCCATATAAGTCATCCACAATCCAATAGAAACACTGCCTCTAAATATTCCCGGGTGAAGGACTGTGCTTATACAGACGAAGATGAGATGGTCAGGGTGGTGTTTGGCACAAATTCAGCAAAACGCAGAGAAACTTTAAGCGCCGGTCTTAGCTAACATTAAATACAGCCGTGGACATTGCACAAGATGGCACCAGCACAGCTGGGAACCTTCGATGCATGTACACCGAGCGCTCACGTGAACTGACGCAGTGCACAGACAAAAAGCAACAGTTCCAAAGAGTGCTGAACAAAAACCGAATTACACAATTGAGAAGACAGCAAATAAATATGAAGCGTCTGACACATACAAGCATATTCATAAGTGCAGCTACTGCGGAAACAAAGCACACGGTGGAAAAAGTCAATGTCCCGCTAAAGGAAGACAGTGTAAAAACAAACCTGTGCATGCAGTGTGTCAGGTCTCAGACAAAGAAGAAGATGAGCTGTTTATTGATTCAATAAGAAACAAATTAATAGACATGCTGTCACTAAATACTCGCAGGAAAATCCACAACTTAATAGAGACGCTGCCACTAAATACTCGCAAGGCAAATCCACAAGTTCATAGAGACGCTGTCGCTAAATACTCGCAAGCAATTTCACAACTTAATACCTGGAATGCCTGTTAAACATCTTAGATTCACGAGTAGCGATTTGGGTAGTGAACACTTTGATGAATGAAACCTGTTATCTTTACAACGATTGACAAACACGGAATGTAACTTGAACACAACACATCCTACAAATACGAACCTGATTGAAAGAAATAATGATAATCAAATCCTTGATGACAGCAACACTCAATAACACTCACAAAACAATTACTGTATATTGACAATCATGTTACGTTATTTTTAAAATGTTCCTTTATCTTTTCATAACTTCATTAACACATTACTTCTTCTCTGCAATGCGCGGGTATATATATATATGTATATATATACCCCGATCTACATACTCTCAAATAGACAAGCCACGCCTAGCACATATGGTAGAGGCTTTGCCTCTAGCACGACGTCAGGTTCGATTCCGAGAAGCTACGTCGCATCCGATTCATTTTACCCTCGCATCCCCTTGGTTTGAGACGTATAAAAAAAAATATGCGGTTAACGCAGAATCATGTTACATTATTTTTAAAATGTTTCCTTTTCTTAGCACAAGCACAGCTGAGAAGCTTCGATGCATGTACTCCATAACGTGTTATAAAAAATAACGCATTTAATCACACTTTCAATTCCAAGCAAAGGGGAAATTTTGTCAATGTATGATTTCCTGGTACATCGATTACATTGATGCACACATCAGAGCTACAAAAATGTTAGAGTCAGAAAAAAGCACGTTCCTATGACTGATCGGAGGCAAATTTCATTTCAAAAGACTACCTGACGGAAGCCTTGATAAAAGCATGGTTTTGTGCACACTGAAAAGCAAGCAAAATTAGATGCATTACAGAAAGCGGACTTTGTGGCTCTTACTGGGGATCATTGGACTTCCGTGACCGTTAGTAATTCTAATTACATCTAATTACAAAATGTTCAATGATCACACTGTTTTAGCCTAATGTACAAAATAATTTTGGCTAAGGTTACTCAGAGTTTAAAGATTAAGCTGGTCAAATTACCTTTTATGTTTCTGACTTATTTTTTAAGAAGAAAACTGCACTTTATGTTGAAATTTTGGTTATTATTATTTAAAGACAATACCATTCTGAAATGTACTAAAGTAATTAAAATACCACTTTATTTTTAAGTCTGCCCAGTTTTAGCCAGGGATGATATTTTGTTTCTGTTTTGAATTCAAATGCAGTTTAAGCATTTTTTCAGAAATTAAAAGAGCCTGAGTTTACAATATTCATGTCCATGTCTATTATTTGATTCTATCGCCCACTAAAACCCTTTTAAATTAAAAAATTAGCAATTTGGGGTAAATTTTCATGTGTGATTACATACGATTAATCAAGATTAATTATTATACAGCCTCTAATTAATTAGATTAATTTTTAATCGAGTCCCACCCCTAATATATATATATGTAGATATATACTCAGCAAAAAAAGAAACGTCCTCTGACTTTCAACTGTTTTTACTTTCAGTAAACTTAATGTGTAAATATTTGTATGAACACTAAAAGAGTCAACACCATAAGACATAAACTAAAAAATGTTTCACAATGTGTCCCTGAATGAAGGGAGGCTCAAAATCAAAAGTACCAGTCAGTATCTGGTGTGGCCACCAGCTGCTTGAAGTACTGCAGTGCATCTCCTCCTCATGGACTGGACCAGATTTGTCAGTTCTTGCTGTGAGATGTTACCCCACTCTTCCACCAAGGCACCTGCAAGTTCCTGGACATTTCTGGGAGGAATGGCCCTAGCCATCGATCCAAATCGATCCCGCTCCAGGGTACAGGCCTCGGTGTAACGCTCATTCCTTCGACGATAAACACAAATCCGTCCATCACCCCTGGTGAGACAAAACCGTGACTCATCAGTGAAGAGCACTTTTTGCCACTCCTGTCTGGTCCAGTGAAGGTGGGTTTGTGCCCATAGGCGGTGTTGTTGCTGGTGATATCTGGTAAGGACCTGCCTTACAACAGGCCTACAAGCCCTCAGTCCAGCCTCTCTCAGCCTATTGCGGACAGTCTGAGCACTGATGGAGGGATTTGTGTGTTCCTGGTGTGACTCGGGCAGTTGTTGTGGCTATCCCAGCCCTGTCACGCATGTGTGAATACTCTGGATGTACCGATCCTGTGTAGGTGTTGTTGCACGTGGTCTTCCACTGCAGGATGATCAGTTGTCCTTCCTGTCTCCCCTGTAGCACTGTCTTAGGCGTCTCACAGTGCGGACATGGCAATTTCTAGCCCAAGCCACATCAGCAGTCCTCATGCCTCCCCTGCAGCATGCCCCATGCACGTTCACGCAGATGAGCAGGGACCCTGGGCATCTTTTCTTTGGGTGTTTTTCACAGTCGGTAGACAAGTCTCTTTAGTGTCCCTGCTTTTTAGAACTGTGACCTTAAATGCCTACTTTCTGTAAGCTGTTAAGGTCTTAACAACTATTCATTAGGTGCATGTTAATTAATTGATTATGGTTAATTGAACATGCATGGAAAACATTGTTTTAAACCCTTTAAAATGAAGATCTGTAAAGTTATTTGGATTTTAAAACATTATCGTTGAAATACACAGTCCTGAAAAGGGACGTTTCTTTTTGCTGAGTATATATATGTAGATTTGTATATATATGTGTATATATAGTATATATGTGTGTTTATGTATGTATGTGTATATATGTATATATATATGTCTATATTTGTATATGTATATGTGTATATATATGAACCAAGCACACCATTGTTTTTTGTGAAATTCCCAATAAGTTTGATGTGTCAAATGACCCTTCCTATTGCAAACAAAAGTTGGATCCAAATGGCCAACTTCCAAATGGCCACCATGGTCACCACCCATCTTGAAAAGTTTCCTACCCTCACATATACTAATGTGCCACAAACAGGAAGTTAATATCACCAACCATTCTATTTTATTATGGTGTATCCATATAAATGGCCCACCCGGTATATATGTTTATATATGTGTGTGTGTGTATGTAAGTGTGTGTAATATATATATATATATATATACAGTGGTGTGGAAAAACTATTTGCCCCCTTCCTGATTTCTTACCCTTTTGCATGTTAGTCACACAAAATGCTTCTGATCATCAAACACATTTAACCATTAGTCAAATATAACACAAGTAAAACACAAAATGCAGTTTTTAAATGATGGTTTTTATTATTTAGGGAGAAAAAAAAATCCAAACCTACATGGCCCTGTGGGAAAAAGTAATTCCCCTTTGTTAAAAAAAAAATAACCTAACTGTGGTGTATCACACCTGAGTTCACTTCCATAGCCACCCCAAGGCCTGATTACCTGCCACACCTGTTTCAATCAAGAAATCACTTAGAGCTGCCTGACACAGAGAAGTAGACCAAAAGCACTTCAAAAAGCTAGACATCATGCCAAGATCCAAAGAAATTCAGGAACAAATGAGAACAGAAGTAATTGAGATCTATCAGTCTGGTAAAGGTTATAAAGCCATTTCTAAAGCTTTGGGACTCCAGCGAACCACAGTGAGAGCCATTATCCACAAATGGCAAAACAAGGAACAGTGGCGAACCTTCCCAGGAGTGGCCGGCCGACCAAAATTACCCCAAGAGCGCAGAGACGACTCATCCGAGAGGTCACAAAAGACCCCAAGACAATTTCTAAAGAACTGCAGGCCTCACTAGCCTCAATTAAGGTCAGTGTTAACGACTCCACCATAAGAAAGAGACTGGGCAAAAACGGCCTACATGGCAGATTTCCAAGACGCAAACCACTGTTAAGCAAAAAGAACATTAGGGCTCGTCTCAATTTTGCTAAGGAACATCTCAATGATTGCCAAGACTTTTGGGAAAATACCTTGTGGACTGAAGAGACAAAAGTTGAACTTTTTGGAAGGCAAATGTCCCGTTACATCTGGCGTAAAAGGAACACAGCATTTCAGAAAAAGAACATCATACCAACAGTAAAATATGGTGGTGGTAGTGTGATGGTCTGGGGTTGTTTTGCTGCTTCAGGACCAGGAAGGCTTGCTGTGATAGATGGAACCATGAATTCTACTGTCTACCAAAAAATCCCGAAGGAGAATGTCCGGCCATCTGTTCGTCAACTCAAGCTGAAGCGATCTTGGGTGCTGCAACAGGACAATGACCCAAAACACACCAGCAAATCCACCTCTGAATGGCTAAAGAAAACAAAATGAAGACTTTGGAGTGGCCTAGTCAAAGTCCTGACCTGAATCTAATTGAGATGCTATGGCATGACCTTAAAAAGGCGGTTCATGCTAGAAAACCCTCAAATGAAGCTGAATTACAACAATTCTGCCAAGATGAGTGGGCCAAAATTCCTCCAGAGCGCTGTAAAAGACTCATTGCAAGTTATCGCAAACGCTTGATTGCAGTTATTGCTGCTAAGGGTGGCCCAACCAGTTATTAGGTTCAGGGGGTAATTACTTTTTCACACAGCGCCATGTAGGTTTGGATTTTTTTTTTCTCCCTAAATAATAAAAACCATCATTTAAAAACTGCATTTTGTGCAGTTTATATTTGACTAACGGTTAAATGTGTTTGATGATCAGAAACATTTTGTGTGACAAACATGCAAAAGAATAAGAAATCAGGAAGGGGGCAAATAGTTTTTCACACCACTGTATATATATATATATGCCAGCAACACTCATGACAATGACAACACAATTACATTACAAAATGTTTCCTTTTCTTTTTCATTACTTCTTTAACACACTACTTCTCCACTCGGCCTTGGTATTTTGCTATATATATATATATATATATATATATATATATATATATATATATAGATATATATAGATATATATAGATATACATATATACATATACATATAGATATATATATATACAGTGGAACCTCTAGATATGATCACCCCTGTATATGAGAAATTCAAGATAAGAGGAAAGTATGAGCGAAAGATTCGGATCTAATCCGAGCATTGGCTCATGTAACGAGCCACGAGCCAGGCTGTGGTTATGCATGAGCCGTTTCCCAATCCACCTCGACTCGGGGATTCACCCAAGCTGACGCTGTCAGCCCATCAGCTCACTCAGTGTTCCTTGTTCTTCCGTAGCATGAGGATCTGCGTTTGCGCATGTGATTTCATTGTTTGCTGTAGCAGTTCGCGTATAAGCGTATCCAAAAATATTGTGGACATGCAGACGGAGAATAGGAGACGATTGCCCTTAAGAGGAGTACTAGGGTGTTGTACTGTGTTAGCCATTATGAATGTAGAGAAAAGCCAAGCATTTGACACCTTTTATTGGCTAACTAAAAAGATTACAATATGTAGGCTTTGATTACATCTTGCCTGAAGAAGGGGCCTGAGTTGCCTTGAAAGCTTGCATATTGTAATCTTTTGTTAGCCAATAAAGTGTCATTTGTTTGCTTCTACCTCAAGGATATAGACAGAGGGCGGTGAGCAAGCGAGCAAGGGAGATAAGGAGAGAGAGAGAGACAGAAGAGGCGCGCGAGCGAGCAAGAGAGATAAGGAGAGAGAGAGAGAGAGGGGCGCGAGAGCGAGCAAGAGAGATAAGGAGAGGGAGACGCGCACAAGAGAGAAAAGAACCATCAGCTCAGTTATGATCACATGACACTCAGCAGACAAAGTGTATCCACACTTATTTAGCAGTGTTATTTGTTAGGAAAATTGATTTTAATGTTGATATTTTTGGGGGTGGAACGGATTAACTGGATTTCCATTATTTTCAATGGGGAAGTTTTGTTCTAGATACAAGAAATTAGCTATACAAGCTCAGTGCTGGAACGAATTAAACTCGTATCAAGAGTTTCCACTGTTGTATATATATATATATATATATATATATATATATATATATATATATATATATATATATATAGATAGATAGATAGATAGATAGATAGATATGACAACAACACTCATATCAATGACAAAACAATTACATTAACAATCATGTTACATTATTTTTAAAATTTTTCTTTTTCATAACTTCTTTAACACACTACTTCTCCGCTGCGAAGTGCGGGTATTCTGCTAGTGTATACTAATAAAAGGCAAAGCCCTCACTGACTGACTGACTGACTCGCTGACTGACTGACTGACTAATCACTAATTCTCCAAGTTCCCGTGTGGGTAGAAGGCTGAAATTTGGCAGGCTCATTCCTTACAGCTTACTTACAAAAGTTGGGCAGGTTTCATTTAGAAATTCTACGCGTAATGGTCATAACTGGAAGGTATTTTCTCCATTTACTGTAATGGAGTTGAGCTCGAAAGCCGTGGGTACGGAGTTTCTTGTGACATCATCACGCCTCCCACGTAATCACATGAACTGACAACGCAGTGCATAGAAAACCAGGAAGACCTCCAAAAAGCACTGAAGAAAACATGCATTATATAATTGAGAAGGCAGCGAAACAATAAGAAGCGGCAGTGACATATACTACCATATTCATGAGCGCTGCTACTTCAGGAAAGAAAGCAAGGTGTAAACCTAAACTTTAAATTAAGTTCATAGACAGGCTGCCTGGCGTTCTCATGCCCACTGGTATACGGGATACAAGTTTAATGAGAGGACAGGATATAAATGAGAGTTTTGATCACTTTGTAACTAAGTTAAATTGCAGGTGAAGGGGTGTGCTTATGCAAATTCGAGAGACTGTGTTTGTGGGGATTGACAGTTAAGGCGGGGGAGTCACGTCATTGCACACTTCTCTCTATGCT
>NW_024380053.1:0-8804 GCF_016835505.1 Polypterus senegalus
ATTAAACTGGCATCGAAGATTGGAAGCTAAGTGTCTGCCTTTAATAAATCCAGGGTCTTGTGATATTACCAAAGGAAGTACTTTCTCCATCCTTCTAGCTAGAACTTTGGAGAGTATCTTTACATATTTGTTCAAAATTGAGATTGGTCTGTATGATGCACATTTTAAGAAGACCTTTTTTTGCTTAGGAAACACAGTAAATAAAGCTTGATGAACAATTTGAGGTAAAATTTTAATGTTTCTAGCTTCTGTAAATGTTGTTAATTAAAGGGGAGCTAACTTAGTTGCACATCTATACTAATAAAAGGCAAAGCCCTCACTGACTCACTGACTGACTCACTCATCACTAATTCTCCAACTTCCTGTGTAGGTAGAAGGCTACAATTCGGCAGGCTCATTCCTTACATTTTACTTAAAAAAGTTAAGCAGGTTTCATTTTGCAATTCTATGCGTAACAGTCATAACGGATGACAACGTCTGCCATGTTAAACTTTCTTATTTATGGCCCCATCGTCACGAAATTTGGTAGGCGGCTTCCCTGTGCTAACCGAAACCGATTTACGTACTTATTTCGGTCGTATGATGCCACTGTCGGCCACTATATTGAACTTTCCAACGGTCTTTGTCACCTTTGGGCTCATCTTCAAGAAATTTGGTACGTGGGTTCCCAACGCTAACTAAATTCTACTGACCTACATATATACGTCCATAGCCTGCAGCTCGGTCACCATGTGAGGCGGCATTGGGTCCCCCATCCCCACGCCTCTCACGTTGTTGGCTGCCTGCCAATATAAGGCGATCCGTCACTCCAATCTCTTCATTCCCTTCCTTGCTTCGCCACAGTATTCACATCTCTCTGCTGATAACTAAAGCCTTTTTATTTAATCCACGGCTTCTCTGCTGTGTTTTAGTTCATTTATTATGATTATAGTTATTGTGTAGGTATTTTAGACTTAGTTTACATTGTTCAGGTACCCATTTCCTTTATCATTCCAACCGTACCCCCATTAACATGTCTATCGAGGTGATCACCATCGATCAAAGAACTGTCACTTAGCGAGTGGTTTCCATGCCCGGAGATGGCGCCTGCCTTTTCTATTCTCTGTGTTACATATTGCACGGCCATATCAGGCTCACTCTTGATATCCGGAGGAACATTGTGTCTTATGTATTGAGGGACTGGGACAGGTTCAAGGTGTGGACTGATGACAGTACAGGAGATAATTATACTACATAGGAGCACTATAAGAGTGAAATGCTTAAGGCCTTCACCTATGGTTCTGCATGTGAGTTGATGGCTGCCAGTGAATTGTTCGGTTGTCGCTTTCAAGTGTACCCAAATGGCCAAATATTTTACACCTTTGGACAACTGCCAATGCCTCTTATACATCTTAGATTCACAGGTGACGATTTGAGTAGTGGACACTTTGATGTTTATGAATGTTTAAACACTCAAAAACTGGATGCGAAGTTATCAATGAAACCGATTGTATGCTTACAACGCTTGACAGATGCCGAATGTCACTTCAACACAACAAGTCCTGCAAATACTAACGTAATTGAAACAAACCATGAAACTCAAACCAATTTTGACAGCAGCAATCCAAGCTGTGAGATTTGAGGCAAGATTGCTTTTCACATGGCTAACTGTACGTTGCATGCTCAAGAGTAAGCTCAGCGCACAGCTTGGTCATATTACAACCGGAGGGCCGAACTGACAATGTGGCATACAAAGAGATCCTTAACAAATAATTATTGGTATATTTTCCCTCAGTTTAAAAAGGTTTACTTTTCTTATTAATAAAAATTTTAAGGCAATACTTCGCCGCTGCAAAGCGCGGGTATTTTGCTAGTTTTTTCTAAAATTAGGTAGGGTAGCCATCAGGGCCTGCTGCTTTCCCACTCTGAAGTGAGTTTACAGCATCTAGTAATTCTGATAGTGCCTGAGGTTTATCCAATTCCTCTGCACTAAGAGTATCTAGTTGTGGTATCTGTAATGCATTCAGAAGTGCATTAGGTTGTGTCTTATCTTCTTTAAATTCAGTAGAATATAAGGATTTATAGTAGTCTCTAAATGTGTGCATTATAATATTATGATCAATGACTTTCTTTCCGCCTGTGATGGTAATTGCTGGGATTGCATTGCGAACATCCTGCTAGTGGATCTGTAGAGCTTAAACCTTATTAGCTTTCTCTTCATGTTCATAGTAATGA
The DNA here is from genome assembly GCF_016835505.1 of Polypterus senegalus. Taxonomy (NCBI): domain Eukaryota; kingdom Metazoa; phylum Chordata; class Cladistia; order Polypteriformes; family Polypteridae; genus Polypterus; species Polypterus senegalus. The sequence goes on from NW_024380053.1 coordinate 2,215, forward strand.
TGTCTTGATTTAAAAATGAAATGTTCAGTTTTATTAGTTGTCAAAAGGTTGAGTTCTGAATGCAGAGTCTGTCTTTTTCTCTGAAGTGCTTAATTTGGACACATGGCATCTTCTTGATCAATTCTGGTAATTTCCCTGATTAGCTCTGATATCTTAATGGCTTCCAATTTATTTTTGTGGGTAAGAAATGAGATCATCTGTCCTCTTAACAGGGCCTTCAGAGTTTCCCAGAGTAATCCTGCAGAAACCTCCGAGGATGTATTTGTCTCTAAAAAAATCTGCTTTACTTGGATACATATTCTGTAGAGTTCATCATTGCCCTTGTGGCAGTAGACCTATCTAGGTCTGGATTTAAAAACACAAAGACCCCAGCCATTATAATTTTATGAGTGTTCACATTGGGAATGGATGCAAATACATTTTAGATGAAGTCCCTATCTTTTACATTGGATATGTAGATATTTATCAAAATCACTTTACAGTAAAATAAATTTCCCATGACAATCACATATCTCCCTTTAGGATTAGATACTACAGGTACATCTGTTATTACAAATGTTATTGTTCTATGTACACGAATTCCCACACCTCTAGTTTTCTTTGAAAAGCTGAAATGAAATATTTGGCCAGTCCAGTCTAAACTGATTCTTGCTTAATAAGTTGGTCTCCTGTAAAAATACTATTATAGCGTTTAAACCTGTTAGGTGAGAGAATACTTTCTTTCTCTTTAATTCATGATTCAACCCTTTAACATTCCAGCTCACAAAGTTAACTGTTTGGTCATGAAGATATTACTTCTGAACTTTTGATGTCATTTTGTAGTCTTAGTTAAAATCAAACAGCTTTGACCTTAATTTCCAATTTTCCCAGGAGTCATTACCATGAAGCTTAATGTTATGTTGCCAGTTATAATTATAAGGATTAAAAGGATAGATTAGAAATAGCTTTCTTTCTTTCTCTCCCCCCATTCCCCCCTCTCCCCTATTTTGCCTCCCCACATGAGGATGGACCACACTTCAAGTTAATGTGATGTCTTAGTGGAACTTCACCTTTTAATGCCCATCTTTATTAGTTATTGGGTGTAAGAGGGCAGGTGAGGAGGGGAGGGGGAGGTGGATGTGTCAGGTCTGAGTGGGCATACGTGTAAGACACAGACAAGCACACGGACACACAGACACACAGACACACACACACACACACTCGAGTGCAAACAGCTGGACTTGTAATGAAGAGCACCACTCATCTACCTAAATATTCAATTTCACTGCTATTAACTTAAGGTAAAATATTCACACAATATCAATATACTCTTCAAAATAAAAAAATATCTATATACATTCTTACTCTTACAATGTTATTAATAAATTGATCATTAATTACAAGTCATAATACATTCAGATGTCAATTCAAGTGGCTTTATTGTCATACCATCCTTACACCGTGTTGCTGCATTTAACAGGACTATCTTGGTGCAACCCATGCAGAACATACAAAACATGAGGTATAACGAGATGATTTTACAAATCAGAAGTTAGCAAATGACAACATTTAACAAATATCAATTATATTGACACATTTTTAAAAATCTTTTCAAATGAATCTAGGAATTCAAAGAACTTAAAAAGTAAAGCACATTAATTAGTAAAGCACATCCATTAATAACATTACTTTAAATAAATGTTCTTTTACCATATGGTATCTTATATAACCTAACAAAACTCATTGTTTTTAAAGGTTTATGTCCATATTAATATTTTTTTAGATCTCCCCAAATCTTTACTTATGAGATTTCATTATGGAAAGCAGCTACTCACTAGTAGGAGCAACTTGGCTAAAGAAGAATAGCTAAGCTCACGGCTCTGAAAGTCATGTAACTGTTTCACCTCTCTCATTAGAGTGAAAAATGAATTGATGTTCACTAGCAATAGCATCTGTTCAAGTGTTTTATGCTTTTAATTTATTCTTACTCCTTTTATAATTCACTGTACACTTTTTCTGCACCTTTACTGCTGACATTTACCACCTGTGTAATACGGCGGGTGCCCACTAGAGGGCGCCATTGTAGTGCAGTAGAACTCCCTCACTTGCTTCAATCAAAGCCGCCACACTTTGACTGCCTGATAAGTTTCTCCATTTCTTATTTCATGTTTGTGTTCTCAAGATTTCATTGAATGCTTTCTGCTTTAATGTTTAAGATTTCTGCATTGATACACCAACACTGAGGACTTTCAACCAACAAATTACTCAGAAGTGTAGAAGACTCAAACGGAGTGCCTTTATACCAAGAGCAATGCAATACACCTTTCTTTCTTTTCAGCCTTTCTGTTGTATAATTGAAAGGGTTTGTTGTTTGTAAATCCTAATATCCTCCTGGGTCAAATAAAGATCTATCTATCTATCTATCTATCTATCTATCTATCTATCTATCTATCTATCTATCAATCAACATTTATTTATATAGCACATATTCATACAAAAAAATGTAGCTCAAAGTGCTTTACAAAATGAATAGAAAAATAGAAGACACAATAAAAAATAAACATAAGTCAACATTAAATAACATAGAATAAGAGTAAGGTCCGATGGCCAGGGTGGACAGAAAAAAAAAAAACTCCAAAGGCTGGAGAAAAAATAAAATCTGTAGGGGTTCCAGACCAAGAGACCGCCCAGTCCCCTCTGGGCAATCTACCTAACATAAGTCAAACAGTCCTCTTTGTGTTTAGGGTTTTCATGGAAGGACCTGATGATGATGGTCACGTAGATTTCTGGCTTTCAGTCCATCAATGTTGGTGCATCATGTAATGTAATGTAATGTGGCTACTGACCACTCAGTGACTCCTTCTGTTCTTTCATTATCTTTCTTATCAACTTTCCATTTCAGGCTTTAGACAAGGAAGGGCCCAACCTTGAATGAGGAGTCAGTCCACTGTAAGGCCCATACATACTTGTACCCATATCAAGTGTGTCAACTGAGTAAGAATTCATTTTTTGAGGATGTCAGTCATTCCACAGTACCAGTAGACCAGTAGTGACAAATCTGGGGACAAGAAGGAGGAGGTGAACTTTAGTGTCCGATGTGACATCAAGTGACTCAGTAAAACACCAAACTGTCAATATGTCTGACGCCTCACTGGCTGAAGAATCCTCATCTTCAGACATTCAGAGTGTGTTCATTCAGAAGTGATGGACCCTGTGAATGACCAATAGAGGGGCACAAAGTGTCTTGTGAGAGGGCAACACTCTGGTCATGTCTGTCATTCTGTGCTCCTTCATATATTCACTTGTCAATGGCTATACAGTGCCTGTCAGTAGTGCTGTTCCTGCAGGTTCACATGCCTGACTGATTTAAAAGATGACATTCAGTGACACTCAGTGGCCACAGCAGTTGTTGGAGTGTCAGCCTGAAGGACATGTGACTATGAGTGATCAATGACTCCTGCTGGTCAGACTGGTATTTGTAGGTCTGAGGTGTCTCTGCCCCACATTATGAATCACAACACACCTGATTGGCTACTCAAACCCAATAATAATGGAGGTCCTGAATTCTCATCCCCAAATTCATTCACAAGGTGCTGCTCCACCTCACCCACCTTGTAAAGTTCATTTTCACCCAAAACTACAAAGACAAGGAGGACCTGAGCTTGTGGGGACATCAAGTAACTGATGGAGGGTACTGGTCATAGGTCACATGGTGTCAGAGGGCAGATTGTTACACTACAGAGATAATCAACCCAAACCCTGGATAGAGCGGCTCCGTGAAGGAGGTGTTGAACCTGTGCAGGAGGGTCATTGTGTGTGAGATGCTATAAAATGACAGCGAGCCAGCAGACCAGTCGAGATACACGCCTATTCTGGGGCTGTAGGGGGCGCTGATTACCATCTCCTTGTTATTGTGTAATACCGAATACTTGAAACGAAAACCCTGCAAACTCCAGGACTCGTCATTGCTTCCAAGGACGCACTCGTCACCCAATCCTTTTCTGTCAAATCCTTTAGATGCGACTCCAGTCCTCACCCAGTGTCTACTGCACTCCACCTCCCAGTAACAGCAAGTCCCAGTCAGAAACTCTCTGCACAGAGCCTGGGCACAGCAATCAAGTTTTTTCAGAATGATCAGGATGTTCAATCTTGCCCTCTCATGTCACTTTCTTGTTTCCTTCAGACAGAATGCGTTGTCTGCTCGCCATGTTGATGTCCATTGTGAGTGGACAGAAGTCTGAAAAAAGGAGAGAAAAGAAAATGAGTGAGGAAATCTGTGAGTGTGTAACAGGTCAGGGGGCGGGGCACAACACAGGCAATTAACAAGAACCAATCAGGAGCTGCGCTGACGAGACTCAGATGGGTGCCGTTGGTAGTAAAGAGCTCATCTGATTGGACAGAATCTGTGAGAAGTAAAAGTAACATTCAGGAATTCCAATAAACACCATAAGGCCCCAGTCAAGGTCAGAGCTGTAATGGACTGTCCACACTGACTGCTGGCTTTATTAAATGACACTTTTTTGTCACAGTCCACCTCTTTATTAATTTTAATCAATCCACTGTCACACTTCATCATAAACTGAGTTTCTTTTCCTCACAGTAAACCCCTGATCCTCATTCTGCTCATTCATTCCATTGCTAGTCATTTGTTCTTCCATTTCCCTCTAAACATGTAAGGGTCACCTTACAGGTCAGAGCAACATGGAATATGAAAATTAAAAATAAAAGTAAAATGAGAAATGCCTGAGAATTAAATGTGTGCATGTGAATTGTTCTGACAGCTTGAAGATTTACTGGCCAGTAAACAAGACGTCCATTGAGTGCTGACAGGTGTGCAGTTCATGAAAGAAATCATCATGGAGTGAGCTTAAGCTGCTCAGGCCATCCAGGAGATGATTCATTCAGTAGAACTGAACTTTAAAATCAAAAGACACGGGATCAAAATAATAAAAAATGGAAAGAAGAGGAACTGAACTGGCAAAACTCAATTCAGGATAACATGATGGCTGAGTGGTTGTAGCTGCGGCCTCACAGATTCAGCTTTTCAACTTTGTCATCTTTGTCAGTTCTGCATGTCCTCTTTGTGTCACTCCTGGTTCTCCTAAGACATCCTATAGACGGTTAACTGTTAATTGGTCAAGTACCATTGTGGCAGTGTGAGCCCTGCCTTAAAGACAACGCAGAATGTGGTTTTGTGACCGTGATAGTCTGCTTCCCTGAATGATTCAGTCAATAAAGACAATCTGTTGCTCATACCAATTAATTTGAGAAGCTGATTGAATTTGATTGAATTACACAAATCCCTAAACATCTAAAGCAGTCTGAGGAGGAGTCAGTGAGGAAAATGTGTGACATTTTAAAAATGTGACATGGACTCGGTGTGTTCTGGAAATGAGTACTCAGCTTACTGGAATGTCTGTCATTTTCATTAACAGTACTATATTGCAGATTTTAACTTTGATTATCTACTCTATGGCCATCTTTCTGCATTTTGTTAATCATTTACAGAAGACTTTGGGACAGACATTAATTCTCCATTCACATCCTCTGATGACCACACAGGACTGCTCCAGCAGCTCTGAAGGCAATGAGCATAGCAACAGTTGGTTCAGATCTCGTACTTCTGTCCACTTTAGATATTACACGTCACTTTATACAACAATGGATAATAAAATGTCTGATCAGAAAGGTCAGAATTGAAAGTGGAGAACAAGGTACACATGGATTTATAAACTAAATAAGAATAAAACATAAACACAATAATTAACACAACAATGTCTAACCTAAAATTATTTTAAATCTAATCTATAATAATAAAGGGCAAAGCCCTCACTCACTCACTTACTCACTGACTCACTCACTGACTCATCACTAATTCTCCAACTTCCCGTGTAGGTAGAAGGCTGAAATTTGGCAGGCTCATTCCTTACAGCTTACTTACAAAAGTTGGGCAGATTTCATTTCGAAATTCTACGCCTAATAGTCATAACTGGAAGGTATTTTTCTCCATTAACTGTAATGGAGTTGAGCTGGAAAGACATGGGGCGGAGTTTCGTGTGACATCATCACACCTCCCACGTAATCACGTGAACTGACTGTCAACGCAGTACGTAGAAAACCAGGAAGACCTCCAAAAAGCGCTTAAGAAAACATGCATTATATAATTGAGAAGGCAGCGAAACAATAAGAAGCGAGCGAGTGACATATACTACCATATTCATGAGTGCTGCTACCTCGGAAAGAAAGCAAGGTGTAAACCTAAACTTTAAATTAAGTTCATAGACAGGCTACCGCTGGCGTTTCACATGCCCACAGGTAATGCGGGATACAAGTTTAATGAGAGGACGCAGCATATAAACGAGTGTTTTGATCACTTTGTAACTAAGTTAAAATTGTAGGTGAAGGGGTGTGCTTATGCAAATTCAGAGAGACTGTGTTTGTGGGGGATTGACAGTTAAGGCGGGTGGAGGAGTCACGTCATCATCAACCCTCCCATTTACCTCATTTCGCTCTGAGCTGAGCTCCGCGGCTAACGCCGTCTTCCGAAGCAACTTCGTCACACTGCCACCAAATACTCACAGAAAAATCCACAAGTTAATACACACGCTGTC
>NW_024380054.1:0-5695 GCF_016835505.1 Polypterus senegalus
ACCTAAAATACCGGCAGGATTTGTACAACCCCCTCCAGACACACCTCGGTCTTTGTCTGGCTCAGCAGAACAGCGTATCTGTTTCCACAAGTGGCTCAGGAGTCGGTCATCAGACTCTGGGCAGTTTCCACATCTTTCTGCCATTTCAGCTTTTACAAAATGCGTGACCAGAAAAATGAACATTCTATTCAGATCGATTGTATAAGCCTTTTATCACAGGACTCATTTATTATTCAAAATCGATAAATTGCCGGGCTTTCTCTAAATGCCATTTCTGGACCTGATAGGTTTGATGGACCTTGGGATATCGAACTGGAAGTCAGATGAAGTGTCTAAACTAGATGTTTAGGTGAGATCACATGTTTTGTCAGCTTTTAATCACGCTGTTTAGTTGTAATGTTTTGAAGTGGTTGGTAAAACCTCTGTGAATTTTAGATTGTTTTGAAAATGACCAATAAAGGACCAGTTGATTTTAAACCCTAATTTCTTTCATTGAGGACAGTGGAGTGTTGACGTTTTTATACTCTTTGGCGACTCCGCCCCACGGTCTATTGTTCGGAAACTGTCGGTCTTTTGATGGATGTCTCTCTATTGGGTCAGTGAAAGGTCCGGTATAAACCTAAGGTCTCGAGGATAGTGGTCGTTGTGAATAGTGAATACAGTAAAGAGAATACAGAACACACGCCTTTTCGTTCTCTCTCATTTGAAAAACCGAGTTGAATTTTGAACATCATGTCCTATGACGGTTAACCCTGCGGACCCAGGCGCTAGATCTCACGTCATATGGACCATTACAGGTAAGATTAGAGAATCTTTGCAGTCTCCATTCAAGATCCATAGCACCCGCAGAAAGTTTGACAATGGAGTGCAGACCCTTTAGTTGTCAGAATCATGGGGTTAGCGCCGGGCCATATTCTAAAATATCTTAGATTATATCTATTTAGTTAGCATGTCGAGCTGTTCATTTTCAACATAGTATATTTCCTGACCAGGGTTTCTTGTCAAAGGTTAAAATAAAACAGACATCCGAGATATTCCTATTGGAACAGCAACATTTTGTTATAGAGTGTAGAGGTTTGTCTTACATTCTAATTCTTAAGCTCTATCAGACTATTGTTCATTTCAAAGCAAAATGCCAACAATCATTTTGTTTATAACTAAATTAAATAAACCTGATAAATAGATCCGGTGCTCGATAATACTTAACCTAATTGATATCATTAAATGATACTTCTGTGTTTTATTCAGATTTAATATTTTGATTTGCCTTTTAAGTTTTATTTAAAAATGAACTCTTTAAGACACATTCAGACTATTCCGGACTGCGCATGTCAAAAAAGCTTATTTATTTCAAATGTTTTGATACATCACGGTAGTTTTCAAATTATGATACTCCACTTTTTCAATGTGGTTATTTACTTTATTTATTAATTTTGGACACATGTCCTATCAGTCTAGTTCATATTCTAAACTCCAATTTTAATGTTCTTCCTGAGATCAGGAGGAACACAAGCCTGACTTTTAGTGCAGTAAGATTCTAACTAACTGCTCATGTTAATCAGCCTCATACTAGCCAATGTTAAATAATGTTTTCCCCAACTCTTTGCCATCCCGTGGAACTGCCTACATAGATGACCATTTGGCTGATAATATACCGCAGAACCGTAGGTTCTGTTGTAGTGTGCGGTGAGCTTCGGGTGATCCGATCTTAAGATGTTTTAATCTCCTCTGTCACTTAGTATTTTGTACATTTTAGTTTGTACTGTCTTATCTTGTGATAGGGCAAATCAATGTTTCATTTGGAATAATAATGTCTAGCGTATCTGCCATGACTATGATCCCTGCGCAAACCAGGTCCTGTGACTCGTATTCAGAAGATGCAGACACTTGTTGACTCTTGGAATCACAGTTCAAACTTCGTCCCTTGACCCTGAATGCTACTAAAACCAAGGATGCTTTTACACAAACAGAGGAAAGCAGTTTTCCATAACAGTCCTATGTCACCTGGACTACCTAAAAGAAAGAATAAATCCTCATAGTTTTGTAAAATTTTAATCCTTGTGCTAGCCTATAATAGATATGATGTAACTATTCACTAAAAACATTTTCCATCCTGATTGTCTAGCTTCAAAGCCTATCCTCTTTCAGCCCTGTAGTGTACAGGTTCCTATAACCTCCTATAACCGTTCTTATTTTCAGGGTCTCATAACTGCTGTAAAATGGAAGGCTATTACCAAGCCTTCACAGAATTTCTAAAACTTGATTATACAAAGACCCTAGTACCAAAGTGTTTATAACCTGTTGATGAAAATGCTGATTTAAAGTAAAGCCTGAACAAAATAACTGTTTCTAATCATCATATAAAAGGCCAGTAAATAAAGAGAACTAAATACAATTTATAACAAATGAACCCCATGGAGCTGAAGAAACAAGGAATCTAACAACGAATGCATGAGTGTTTACCAATAAAACCCTACAACAGTGGCTCTCAAACTCTGGGCTGACCACGGGGCAAATAACAAAATGGGACTCGAAGATGTGAAAAAAAGAAAACAAGAATAAAAATGAAAATACATCTATTGAACCCAAAACAAATTGACTTAAACTACCTTCTGATACAGAAAAATAAATATAGAGATAGATAAATGTCGATACAAAATAGGTATAATAAAATATCAAATAAAGTGTCAGGAGAATAAAAAAATGATTTTTCATGATTAGAGGGCCAAAAAACTGGCCATTTGAGAAAAATAATCGTACATTTGTGTTGTAGCAAATCTGCATGACTGGCGGCAAGAAAACATTGGGTAAAGATTCAGATGTCTCGTTCCTTTAGGGACTTTATACTGGCTATTCTCATTTAAAAGGATACAGAAATTAAGTTCTATGCTATGTTTGGGGTGGATGTGATGAAAGGCACTGATGGTTCCAAAGAACTCTTTGGGAAACAAGGCTTTTCTTATAACGTTTTGCCAATGACCTTTATTTTCTAAAGATGCTTAATTTTCATGTTAAAACAACGGTCGTTTACTTGGCTACTGAACATGTATTTTGTTCACTAATGCTTTAGTGTTTCATTAAGAATCACCGAATATCTGATCATTAGTTTAAGAAGAAAGAGTAATTAGCTCTGCTATTTTGTAGAGCTATACAAGCGTGCTGAGGTTGGCTCCCATTCTAGGTCACTAGCATGAGCTAAAGCTGATGATTTTAAAAACATGATTTTAGTTCGATGAACGGAGGGACAAAAAGGCTACTTACATCCCTTGTTAAACCATCTAGTTAAACCAGCACACCTCACTCGCCTCCTGTGCATTCTTATAAATCTGTTTAAACTCACAAGTGTATTTACAGAGTCTTCCTTTGTCCAAAGGCTCCTAGGTGATAGAAACGAGCTCAAGCAAAACACTAAAAATCTCTGATCAAGCAAATCCTAAAACACACGTGGAATCTGTCTCTTGTTGATTGGGTTACTTTTAAAAATAACTTCCTTATATTATACATACAAAATGAATAACCAAACATGTTATATAGTGTAAGGGATGGCAATGGCGGCATCTCGACATGTACGGACCTTGTTCATTAGCCTGGGTGCAAGCCCTATTAAACCGAGGCCACAGAAGGAATAGAGAGCTTTTACAGGCAGAAGTGTTAAAAGAGACACAAGGCGTTTGTAGCACGAGACTGCTCCATGTCTTTAGTGATAAATCAAACGTTAAGGTTTGTACATGACATAATCCTAACAAATTCCTGAGACTACAGCCGGTGAGCTCTGAGGGTCACCAGTGGGGGTGGGTGCTCGAACGGCGGGCTCAGTTGTTTGCAAGCAACTCACAGAGTCCTTCCTCCGATTGAGGTGCTTGCAGAGCCTGACTTTAGTTTCTGTGTGTAGAGAGAGCGCAGGGGCTGCTCGCAGGGGTCGGCTAAAAGCTGACAGGGTCTGCCGCTTGGTCTTTCTCTCTGAAATCAGCTTCATTGCTAAAACTGTTTTTTACTGCAGAGTCTGTCACTGAGAAACCTGATTTAGCTGAAGTATGAAAACGGCCCCTGCTGGAACCATCAGCCCCTCCCTGAGCCATGCGGGCCGCTTGTCCACAAGATGTTTCCTTAGGGTCAGCTGAAGATGCCTGTATTTAAAATGTGGGGTGAGTTTGAAGAGAAAAAGGGCTTGTTTTAGATCGATTTTTATACAAATTATATTAAGTAATATAATTACAAATTATACAGCCCAGGCTAGATTTGTTAGACGCTCAAACGTGATTTAAAAGGGAACTACTGCCTATTATTTAACTAGGTGTGATTTTTAAAGGCTGAACTAGCAGTTATCTCAAACTTTACAAGCTAATCTTTAAAAATCCTTTAACTTTAAAGATCCATCCGTCATGGGCAGAGGTCTGCGCGGTGTTCACACTTTATTTTATTTTATGACCCTGTGATTTGACCTATAATCATCTCTTGCCTGTTATGGAGCTCTGTCTAATTCTGAAAGTTACAGGAATTGGGAAGTGATGAACTATTTTGGTAAGAATATGTTTTAAGGTCTACATAAGTAAGAGTATAAAGGTGAAAAGTGTCACCCTAGGGCCCTCCCATGACAAAACAAAAATCATAATTGGGCTTTTCTGTTTTAACTTTTAATTAAAATAGTAATATGATTTCTAATTATCATTTGTGTTAATAGAAATATTTTCAGTTTTTGAGTAGACAGAAAATATCAAAATTCTGTCTTTTACATGCATGTACAAAACTGGGATAAGGTAGAAAACCTGCTTTCTTATAAATATCCGTTGAAATGCACAAGTGTATTTAGAGAGGTTTCTTTTGTCAAAAGGCTCCTAGGTGATAGAAATGAGCTAAGCAAAAACAAAGTGGAATCCGCTCTCTTGACCAGTGTAGTGATACTTCATTATATTATACTTACAAAAGAGTAACCAAACATGCTATATAGTGTAAGGATGACAGGCTAGGCCTCTCGAAAGTACAGGACATGGTTCATTACTCAGCCAGGAGGACAATGTAATTAGAAATTAGGTTTTGCTTCTTTTAGTAAGTGTCTTTTGTCGATTTTAGACAGACCCGGAAAATAAACCTAAGGTTAAGCTCTGTATATAGGTGAACATTTTGCTAAGGCGATCGCTCACGCTGCAGCAGGGGCTGTCTCAACCTGTGTCGGCTCTGGAGAGAGAGAGACAGAGCACACGTCTGCGCCTTTCTCTATTTAGATCCGAATATTTTTGCAGCCAGACCTTGAGTTGCCAGATAAGGGATGATCCTACACTCCCTTAAAAGAGATGAAAAATGACATAAGCAGCTTTCAAAGGGCCTTTCTTTAGTCCCCGAGAAGGACCTCAAAAGAATTCCTCAGCGTGGGAGTCATCCATGAGTTGCAAGCTCAAGGATGCAACATCCTGCCGGAACCTAAACTCACTTGAAAAGAAGTTTTTTTGGTCTCAAGGGGATGGGTGCTCGAAGCGGGCGGGCTCAGTTGTTTGCCAGCGACTCACAGGTCCTCCCATACCTGACTTTTACTTTGTGTGTGTGTAGAGAGAGACAGAGCACACAGGCCTGCTTCAGGGTCGGCTAAAAGCTGGGCTGCTTGATTTCTTTCTGAGAAAACCTGCTTCATTGCTAAGAATCTTTTATGCAGAGTCTGTCACTGGGAACCTGATTCAATGTTGGTTGAGGAATTTTAATA
>NW_024380055.1:0-4028 GCF_016835505.1 Polypterus senegalus
AGTACCGTATATATATATATTTCTAAACTGTGGTACTTTGCAGTTAATAGGCTTCTCAAAATGCAAGCATGTATATGGAGTTAGTACCATCTCAACATATCAGTTTATTTTATGCTAGTTTGAAAACCGAGAGTGTCAGGTCCATTAAGCATACAGAATATGCAAAAATTCATAAACAGAATTTAGGGGTTTTAAGTAGAGTAAATGAGCATAAAAGTCCAATTTTTAATCTCCTTTCAAGTCCAAGGTTTGAAATCAAGCAGGCAGACAGACAGTCAAATACAAATTCAGTAAAACACAGAGATATGGAGATGGCCAACAATCAGACCCTGCGCTTACTAGTGTCCCTGTAGGGACTGAGTTGAGTAGCCAAACTCTGGTTACCTGTGTTATAGTAAATTTCTTCATCATGTCTTGAGATTTGTGATACATTATACTGTAGATTGCTAACACTTATGAAATTAATGTTTCTGATGGTTTGAATATTTCATGTTTGTATTAAGAGTGTGGAGCAGCATGATGGCGCAGTGGGTAGCACTGCTGCCTCACAGTTAGAGTTTGCGTGGAGTTTGCCTGTTTTCCCCGTGTCTGCATGGGTTTCCTCCGGGTGTTCCTACAGTCCAAAGACTTGCAGGTTAGGTGCATTGGCGATCCTAAATTGTCCCTAGTGTGTGCTTGGGGTGTGTGTGTGCCCTGCGGTGGGCTGGCGCCCTGCCCAGGGTTTGTTTCCTGCCTTGCGCCCTATGTTGGCTGGGATTGACTCCAGCAGACCCCCATGACCCTGTAGTTAGGATACAGCAGATTGGATAATGGATGGATGGATTAAGAGTGCATTACTGTGTTTGATTTACAGATTTGATTATGTCAGAGAAACAGCAAGAGACTGAGAAAAAGACAGAGCCATGGGAGATAGGAGTACCAGTGGCCTTGGCAGCAACATTGGTGCTATTTCTTTGTATGATGGTTGTGTATTTGAAGATCTGGTATGTTAAAGCACTTTTTTTTAAATCAGTTGCCATTAAATGTTCATTATATATGTGCCCTCATTCTTTAAAATTCCTTTTTGTGATGTGAAGCCAGTATATAGTGCATCCGGAAAGTATTCACAGCACATCACTTTTTCCACATTGTGTTATGTTACAGCCTTATTCCAAAATGGATTAAATTCATTTTTCCTCAGAATTCTACACACAACACCCCATAATGACAACGTGAAAAAAGTTTACTTGAGGTTTTTGCAAATTTATTAAAAATAAAAAAACTGAGAAATCCCATGTCCATAAGTATTCACAGCCTTGGCTCAATACTTTGTGGATGTACCTTTGGCAGCAATTCCAGCCTCAAGTCTTTTTGAATATGATGCCACAAGCTTGGCACACCTATCCTTGGCCAGTCTCTCCCTTTCCTCTTTGCAGCACCTCTCAAGCTCCATCAGATTGGATGGGAAGCGTCAGTGCACAGCCATTTTAAGATCTCTCCAGAGATGTTCAATCGGATTCAAGTCTGGCTCTGCTCTGGCTGGGCCACTCAAGGACATTCACAGAGTTGTCCTGAAGCCACCTTTGATATCTTGGCTGTGTGCTTAGGGTCGTTGTCCTGCTGAAAGATGAACCGTCGCCCCAGTCTGAGGTCAAGAGCGCTCTGGAGCATGTTTTCATCCAGAATGTCTCTGTACATTGCTGCAGTCATCTTTCCCTTTATCCTGACTAGTCTCCCAGTTCCATCCCCACAGCATGATGCTGCCACCACCATGCTTCACTGTAGGGATGGTATTGGCCTGGTGATGAGCGGTGCCTGGTTTCCTCCAAACGTGACACCTGGTATTCACACCAAAGAGTTCAATCTTTGTCTCATCAGACCAGAGAATTTTGTTTCTCATGGTCTGAGAGTCCTTCAGGTGCCTTTTGGCAAACTCCAGGTGGGCTGCCACGTGCCTTTTACTAAGGAGTGGCTTCCGTCTGGCCACTCTACCATACAGGCCTGATTGGTGGATTGCTGAAGAGATGGTTGTCCTTCTGGAAGGTTCTCCTTTCTCCACAGAGGACTTCTGGAGCTCTGACAGAGTGACCATCAGGTTCTTGGTCACCTCCCTGACTAAGGCCCTTCTCCCCTGATCACTCAGTTTAGATGGCCGGCCAGCTCTAGAAGGAGTCCTGGTGGTTTCAAACTTCTTCCACTTACGGATGATGGAGGCCACTGTGCTCATTGGGACCTTCAAAGCAGCAGAAATTTTTCTATAACCTTCCCCAGATTTGTGCCTCGAAACAATCCTGTCTCGGAGGTCTACAGACAATTCCTTTGACTTCATGATTGGTTTGTGCTCTGACATAAACTGTCAACTGTGGGACCTTCTATAGACAGGTGTGTGCCTTTCCAAATCATGTCCAATCAACTGAATTGACCACAGGTGGACTCCAATGAAGGTTCAGAAACATCTCAAGGATGATCAGGAGAAACAGGATGCACCAGAGCTCAATTATGAGCTTCATGGCAAAGGATGTGAATACTTATGTACATATGCTTTCTCAGTTTTTTTATTTTTAATAAATTTGCAAAAATCTCAAGTAAACTTTTTTCATGTTGTCATTATGGGGTGTTGTGTGTAGAATTCTGAGGAAAAAAATGAATTTAATGAATTTTGGAATAAGGCTGTAACATAACAAAATGTGGAAATGTCTACAGTATCTGCCTGTCTCTTTGTCTGTATGCCTTTCTTCCAGAATTGTCAGCACAGCTCATTGATAATATGGCAAAAAGGCGGGGGATTCACCTGTAGTCCCAGACATATACGTTTTAAGTTCATGAGGTTACAAGGCTACATTTGTTACAATTTCTTTTTAATTCTTCAGTCTGAGTTTGATATACAGTATGTTTAGCTCCTCTGATTGAACTCCTTTACATTTCTGTTTTTTTAATTTCCTACAACATGAAATTTTGGATTCTTCAAATGTCCTTAATTCATCATTACACTGCTTTGATTTTAGAGCCATTTTCATTTTTTTTCCAGTGCCAAGAAAAGCAGGAACAATGGGAAGGTAAGAACAATTCCTGGACGGGCACCAGCTCAACGGGCTATGACTCGCATTTTCATGTTGACTTTGACATCTGACCACTTCTTTTTTATTTCGGGCACTGTGCGACTTACTGAGCTTGAACTTTTCAGTGACATTTTATCAAGTTTCTTTTGCTGCTCATACCACTGCTTAAGCCACCAAAAAGTACATTCTTCCTCACCTCCACTTCACTGAGTAGGAACTCCACTTCGCATTTGGTGAAATTCTTTTTTTATACTTGCTTTTGCCATTGTCTTTTAACAAAACACTCATCTGAAAATGCTATTTATATTGATTTTCATATTCAAATATGTGAAATTCTAGGAGGAATCTGGGTGGGGTGGCAGGGGTGTGCACATGCATTACTTTTCACGCTGACCAGGATTTATGGAGTGGAAGTGCATGGGAGTTGGCTTATGCATGGTTTTGTGCATCTGAATTTTTTTGTGCGTACACACATTTTTACTTTTTACATGAGGTCACTTCTGCAGCACAGTGCCATGCTTTCAGTTCAGAAAATGTGCATTGACATCTAATGAGCTGGTGGGAAACTACTAGCCAAGCAGTCATTTGTGACAAAGTCCTAAGTCTCCTGCAGAGGGAACAGGTTCTGCCACCTATAGATCAGGATAATTTTTATAACATTAGAACAATCCAGACAAGAACAGTCCATTCAGCCAAACAAATCTCACTATTTTTATCTACCTAAGTCCTTTCAAATAATTGTTTTTTTATGAAAAGAAAAGCTTGCCAATGTTTGTGTAAAATTTACCCATAGTTATGAACTGTGTCCCCATGTTTTTGATAAACTAACTCATTTTAAAGTCAAAGTCTTGATCCACTGTACTAATTCCCTTCATGATTTTAAACACTTCAATCTCGTTTCCTCTTAATCTTCTTTTGCTTAAACTAAAAAACTTGCTTCTTAAAATCTTTCCTCAAAACCTGTAGCCCTAGAATGGACTTTTTTTAGTG